>NW_027095950.1:0-2500 GCF_963924715.1 Thunnus thynnus | reverse complement strand
GGTTAGGGTTAGGGTTAGGGTTAGGGTTAGGGTTAGGGTTAGGGTTAGGGTTAGGGTTAGGGTTAGGGTTAGGGTTAGGGTTAGGGTTAGGGTTAGGGTTAGGGTTAGGGTTAGGGTTAGGGTTAGGGTTAGGGTTAGGGTTAGGGTTAGGGTTAGGGTTAGGGTTAGGGTTAGGGTTAGGGTTAGGGTTAGGGTTAGGGTTAGGGTTAGGGTTAGGGTTAGGGTTAGGGTTAGGGTTAGGGTTAGGGTTAGGGTTAGGGTTAGGGTTAGGGTTAGGGTTAGGGTTAGGGTTAGGGTTAGGGTTAGGGTTAGGGTTAGGGTTAGGGTTAGGGTTAGGGTTAGGGTTAGGGTTAGGGTTAGGGTTAGGGTTAGGGTTAGGGTTAGGGTTAGGGTTAGGGTTAGGGTTAGGGTTAGGGTTAGGGTTAGGGTTAGGGTTAGGGTTAGGGTTAGGGTTAGGGTTAGGGTTAGGGTTAGGGTTAGGGTTAGGGTTAGGGTTAGGGTTAGGGTTAGGGTTAGGGTTAGGGTTAGGGTTAGGGTTAGGGTTAGGGTTAGGGTTAGGGTTAGGGTTAGGGTTAGGGTTAGGGTTAGGGTTAGGGTTAGGGTTAGGGTTAGGGTTAGGGTTAGGGTTAGGGTTAGGGTTAGGGTTAGGGTTAGGGTTAGGGTTAGGGTTAGGGTTAGGGTTAGGGTTAGGGTTAGGGTTAGGGTTAGGGTTAGGGTTAGGGTTAGGGTTAGGGTTAGGGTTAGGGTTAGGGTTAGGGTTAGGGTTAGGGTTAGGGTTAGGGTTAGGGTTAGGGTTAGGGTTAGGGTTAGGGTTAGGGTTAGGGTTAGGGTTAGGGTTAGGGTTAGGGTTAGGGTTAGGGTTAGGGTTAGGGTTAGGGTTAGGGTTAGGGTTAGGGTTAGGGTTAGGGTTAGGGTTAGGGTTAGGGTTAGGGTTAGGGTTAGGGTTAGGGTTAGGGTTAGGGTTAGGGTTAGGGTTAGGGTTAGGGTTAGGGTTAGGGTTAGGGTTAGGGTTAGGGTTAGGGTTAGGGTTAGGGTTAGGGTTAGGGTTAGGGTTAGGGTTAGGGTTAGGGTTAGGGTTAGGGTTAGGGTTAGGGTTAGGGTTAGGGTTAGGGTTAGGGTTAGGGTTAGGGTTAGGGTTAGGGTTAGGGTTAGGGTTAGGGTTAGGGTTAGGGTTAGGGTTAGGGTTAGGGTTAGGGTTAGGGTTAGGGTTAGGGTTAGGGTTAGGGTTAGGGTTAGGGTTAGGGTTAGGGTTAGGGTTAGGGTTAGGGTTAGGGTTAGGGTTAGGGTTAGGGTTAGGGTTAGGGTTAGGGTTAGGGTTAGGGTTAGGGTTAGGGTTAGGGTTAGGGTTAGGGTTAGGGTTAGGGTTAGGGTTAGGGTTAGGGTTAGGGTTAGGGTTAGGGTTAGGGTTAGGGTTAGGGTTAGGGTTAGGGTTAGGGTTAGGGGTTAGGGTTAGGGTTAGGGTTAGGTTAGGGTTAGGGTTAGGGTTAGGGTTAGGGTTAGGGTTAGGGTTAGGGTTAGGGTTAGGGTTAGGGTTAGGGTTAGGGTTAGGGTTAGGGTTAGGGTTAGGGTTAGGGTTAGGGTTAGGGTTAGGGTTAGGGTTAGGGTTAGGGTTAGGGTTAGGGTTAGGGTTAGGGTTAGGGTTAGGGTTAGGGTTAGGGTTAGGGTTAGGGTTAGGTTAGGGTTAGGGTTAGGGTTAGGGTTAGGGTTAGGGTTAGGGTTAGGGTTAGGGTTAGGGTTAGGGTTAGGGTTAGGGTTAGGGTTAGGGTTAGGGTTAGGGTTAGGGTTAGGGTTAGGGTTAGGGTTAGGGTTAGGGTTAGGGTTAGGGTTAGGGTTAGGGTTAGGGTTAGGGTTAGGGTTAGGGGTTAGGGTTAGGGTTAGGGTTAGGGTTAGGGTTAGGGTTAGGGTTAGGGTTAGGGTTAGGGTTAGGGTTAGGGTTAGGGTTAGGGTTAGGGTTAGGGTTAGGGTTAGGGTTAGGGTTAGGGTTAGGTTAGGGTTAGGGTTAGGGTTAGGGTTAGGGTTAGGTTAGGGTTAGGGTTAGGGTTAGGGTTAGGTTAGGGTTAGGGTTAGGGTTAGGGTTAGGGTTAGGGTTAGGGTTAGGGTTAGGGTTAGGGTTAGGGTTAGGGTTAGGGTTAGGGTTAGGGTTAGGGTAGGGTTAGGGTTAGGGTTAGGGTTAGGGTTAGGGTTAGGGTTAGGGTTAGGGTTAGGGTTAGGGTTAGGGTTAGGTGGTTAGGGTTAGTAGGGTTAGGGTTAGGGTTAGGGGTTGGTTAGGGTTAGGGTTAGGGTTAGGGTGTAGGGTTAGGGTTAGGGTTAGGGTTAGGGTTAGGGTTAGGGTAGGGTTAGGGTTAGGGTTAGGGTTAGGGTGTAGGGTTAGGGGTTAGGGTTAGGGTTAGGGTTAGGGTTAGGGTTAGGGTTAGGGTTAGGGTTAGGGTTAGGGTTAGGGTTAGGGTTAGGGTTAGGGTTAGGGTTAGGGTTAGGGTTAGGGTTAGGGTTAGGGTTAGGG
>NW_027095949.1:150000-188375 GCF_963924715.1 Thunnus thynnus | reverse complement strand
CTACGACCTTCCGTTGCCGAGATACGGCCATTTCAAAATCCGGAAGTGACGTATCTCAGGACCCGAAGCTCGCACATGCTCGTGGGTGGTACTGTTGGAAAGGCCGTGCCTGAATTAGTGGGGATGGAGCTTGGTTCCAAGTCTCTATGACCTCCCTATCAAAAGTTATTCACGTTTGTCCCGTTTTGTCCAGTGAGACAAACCTCGTTTTACCCCCATACCTAACCCTAACCCTAACCCCTAACTCTAACCCTAACCCTAACCCAGGGGGCTTTTCCCTTTCCAGGAACCTTTGACAGAGCCAGGGATCTTGTCACCCGGGCTGGCCTGGACCCTCTTAATTGCCTTCGGCTGGGGCTGGAAGAGATCAAGTTACGTTGGGTCCCCCACCTGAAAATGTGGCAAGGGAAGCGGGTACGATTCAGCTGGGACAAGAGGTCTTATGTAGAGCTTTTCGTGACGGAAACTGGCCCCCCGATGGTCTCTCGCCTGGCAGTCATCCGCTCCCACATCCTCCACCAGGTGGAACGGAGAGGACTCTGTTTTCCCAGTAAGCTGGACCGCTACAGGGAGCAGGGCATGCCGTGGCTGGAAAAGTGTCTTGTGGGGCTGCCCAATAAGATGGTCCATGGGGAGAAATTAGAGACGCTCACGTTCCTTTCATGCATTGGCATCATCGAAAATGGAGACTACGTGGACTACGTGGCACCACGCGAGCTCACACTGGACCTGCCTTTGAGGCAATCAAAGATGCAGGAATTACATCTGCAGTCCCACCACAGTCTCCCGAAAGTTGGGCCCTTGGTGGTGTGGCGCCTGCACGAGGACATTCCGTGCAGGGTACCAAAACTAGAAACACATCTGACTTCCAAAGAGCCCCAAAACAAAAACAACCCGCCAGGAAGAGCCAGAGGACATCCAGGCTGTGGATGAGGAGGACAGACCAGCTGACATACAGAAGCAGACACTGGGGTATATCCCCATAAACTGCCATCCACGCTGGTCAGCCGCTGAGCTCTCCTTTGTTGACCTGACCAGAATTGTCTCACACAGAAAGGCAGATATTGCATATTTAAAACAATGTGAGCAAAACCTGGTCCCTGCCAGACATTTTAAGGCGTTTATCAAAAAGAGGCAGAGGATGCAGAGAGACAACTAAGTCCAAAGAAGATTTTTCATGTTATGTTGTTAGTTTTCTTAAGTTCATTGTTATGATTACAGCATCTGCGCATTGGTGTGTTCATACTTCATTAGTATTACTATAAGAAAAACAAAAGAAAGAAGTAGTAAGTTTAAACAAAATTTAAAAAAAAAAAACAACAAACAAAAAAACAAACAAAAAAAACCTCCACATGGACTCTGACTTGACGTGGCGTGGGGGCTTGCGTGCCTCGGATGCACTGAGGCCAGACCAAAGAGTCCACAACTTACCTTTAAATACACTTACCTACCTCTTATGCGTTAATACCAACCAAACAGTCCACGACTTACCTTCAAAATACTTACCTACCTCTTATACCTTAACGCCTACCTCATCTCTCATGGGTGTCAAGATTTTTCGAAAAAGTCACTCCATGGGTGGTACGAATAGACTCCAAATGACCTGAAACGTGCTCCTAAATACTTTCTGCGTGCTCGATTTCGGCCCCCAACACTTGCTGAAATTTTCATCCCATTCATTTCCAATGGGGAGGACATTTTGCTCTATAACTCGGGAACCAAAAATCGTAGAGACTCGGGAGTGGGTGGCATCAGACCTAATTCGGGGGCTCTGAACGCGCCAGTCTTGGACCCATGTCTCTACGACCTTCCGTTGCCGAGATACAGCCATTTCAAAAACAGGAAGTGACGTATCTCAGGACCGGAAGCTCGCACATGCTCGTGGGTGGCACTGTTGGAAAGGCCGTGCCTGAATTAGTGGGGATGGAGCTTGGTTCCAAGTCTCTATGACCTCCCTATCAAAAGTTATTCACGTTTGTCCCGTTTTGTCCAGCGAGACAAACCTCGTTTTATCCCCATACCTACCGTAACCCTAGCTCTAACCCTAGCCCTAACCCTACCCCTACCCTAACTCGGGAACCAAAAGTCGTAGAGACTCGGGAGTGGGTGGCATCAGACCTAATTCGGGGGCTCTGAACGCGCCAGTCTTGGACCCATGTCTCTACGACCTTCCGTTGCCGAGATACAGCCATTTCAAAAACAGGAAGTGACGTATCTCAGGACCGGAAGCTCGCACATGCTCGTGGGTGGCACTGTTGGAAAGGCCGTGCCTGAATTAGTGGGGATGGAGCTTGGTTCCAAGTCTCTATGACCTCCCTATCAAAAGTTATTCACGTTTGTCCCGTTTTGTCCAGCGAGACAAACCTCGTTTAACCCCCATACCTACCGTAACCCTAGCTCTAACCCTAGCCCTAACCCTACCCCTACCCTAACTCGGGAACCAAAAGTCGTAGAGGCTCGGGAGTGGGTGGCATCAGACCTAATTTGGGGGCTCTGAACGCGCCAGTCTTGGACCCATGTCTCTACGACCTTCCGTTGCCGAGATACAGCCATTTCAAAAACAGGAAGTGACGTATCTCAGGACCGGAAGCTCGCACATGCTCGTGGGTGGCACTGATGGAAAGGCCGTGCCTGAATTAGTGGGGATGGAGCTTGGTTCCAAGTCTCTATGACCTCCCTATCAAAAGTTATTCACGTTTGTCCCGTTTTGTCCAGCGAGACAAACCTCGTTTAACCCCCATACCTACCGTAACCCTAGCTCTAACCCTAGCCCTAACCCTACCCCTACCCTAACTCGGGAACCAAAAGTCGTAGAGGCTCGGGAGTGGGTGGCATCAGACCTAATTCGGGGGCTCTGAACGCGCCAGTCTTGGACCCATGTCTCTACGACCTTCCGTTGCCGAGATACGGCCATTTCAAAATCCGGAAGTGACGTATCTCAGGACCCGAAGCTCGCACATGCTCGTGGGTGGTACTGTTGGAAAGGCCGTGCCTGAATTAGTGGGGATGGAGCTTGGTTCCAAGTCTCTATGACCTCCCTATCAAAAGTTATTCACGTTTGTCCCGTTTTGTCCAGTGAGACAAACCTCGTTTTACCCCCATACCTAACCCTAACCCTAACCCCTAACTCTAACCCTAACCCTAACCCAGGGGGCTTTTCCCTTTCCAGGAACCTTTGACAGAGCCAGGGATCTTGTCACCCGGGCTGGCCTGGACCCTCTTAATTGCCTTCGGCTGGGGCTGGAAGAGATCAAGTTACGTTGGGTCCCCCACCTGAAAATGTGGCAAGGGAAGCGGGTACGATTCAGCTGGGACAAGAGGTCTTATGTAGAGCTTTTCGTGACGGAAACTGGCCCCCCGATGGTCTCTCGCCTGGCAGTCATCCGCTCCCACATCCTCCACCAGGTGGAACGGAGAGGACTCTGTTTTCCCAGTAAGCTGGACCGCTACAGGGAGCAGGGCATGCCGTGGCTGGAAAAGTGTCTTGTGGGGCTGCCCAATAAGATGGTCCATGGGGAGAAATTAGAGACGCTCACGTTCCTTTCATGCATTGGCATCATCGAAAATGGAGACTACGTGGACTACGTGGCACCACGCGAGCTCACACTGGACCTGCCTTTGAGGCAATCAAAGATGCAGGAATTACATCTGCAGTCCCACCACAGTCTCCCGAAAGTTGGGCCCTTGGTGGTGTGGCGCCTGCACGAGGACATTCCGTGCAGGGTACCAAAACTAGAAACACATCTGACTTCCAAAGAGCCCCAAAACAAAAACAACCCGCCAGGAAGAGCCAGAGGACATCCAGGCTGTGGATGAGGAGGACAGACCAGCTGACATACAGAAGCAGACACTGGGGTATATCCCCATAAACTGCCATCCACGCTGGTCAGCCGCTGAGCTCTCCTTTGTTGACCTGACCAGAATTGTCTCACACAGAAAGGCAGATATTGCATATTTAAAACAATGTGAGCAAAACCTGGTCCCTGCCAGACATTTTAAGGCGTTTATCAAAAAGAGGCAGAGGATGCAGAGAGACAACTAAGTCCAAAGAAGATTTTTCATGTTATGTTGTTAGTTTTCTTAAGTTCATTGTTATGATTACAGCATCTGCGCATTGGTGTGTTCATACTTCATTAGTATTACTATAAGAAAAACAAAAGAAAGAAGTAGTAAGTTTAAACAAAATTTAAAAAAAAAAAACAACAAACAAAAAAACAAACAAAAAAAACCTCCACATGGACTCTGACTTGACGTGGCGTGGGGGCTTGCGTGCCTCGGATGCACTGAGGCCAGACCAAAGAGTCCACAACTTACCTTTAAATACACTTACCTACCTCTTATGCGTTAATACCAACCAAACAGTCCACGACTTACCTTCAAAATACTTACCTACCTCTTATACCTTAACGCCTACCTCATCTCTCATGGGTGTCAAGATTTTTCGAAAAAGTCACTCCATGGGTGGTACGAATAGACTCCAAATGACCTGAAACGTGCTCCTAAATACTTTCTGCGTGCTCGATTTCGGCCCCCAACACTTGCTGAAATTTTCATCCCATTCATTTCCAATGGGGAGGACATTTTGCTCTATAACTCGGGAACCAAAAATCGTAGAGACTCGGGAGTGGGTGGCATCAGACCTAATTCGGGGGCTCTGAACGCGCCAGTCTTGGACCCATGTCTCTACGACCTTCCGTTGCCGAGATACAGCCATTTCAAAAACAGGAAGTGACGTATCTCAGGACCGGAAGCTCGCACATGCTCGTGGGTGGCACTGTTGGAAAGGCCGTGCCTGAATTAGTGGGGATGGAGCTTGGTTCCAAGTCTCTATGACCTCCCTATCAAAAGTTATTCACGTTTGTCCCGTTTTGTCCAGTGAGACAAACCTCGTTTTACCCCCATACCTAACCCTAACCCTACCCCTAACTCTAACCCTAACCCTAACCCAGGGGGCTTTTCCCTTTCCAGGAACCTTTGACAGAGCCAGGGATCTTGTCACCCGGGCTGGCCTGGACCCTCTTAATTGCCTTCGGCTGGGGCTGGAAGAGATCAAGTTACGTTGGGTCCCCCACCTGAAAATGTGGCAAGGGAAGCGGGTACGATTCAGCTGGGACAAGAGGTCTTATGTAGAGCTTTTCGTGACGGAAACTGGCCCCCCGATGGTCTCTCGCCTGGCAGTCATCCGCTCCCACATCCTCCACCAGGTGGAACGGAGAGGACTCTGTTTTCCCAGTAAGCTGGACCGCTACAGGGAGCAGGGCATGCCGTGGCTGGAAAAGTGTCTTGTGGGGCTGCCCAATAAGATGGTCCATGGGGAGAAATTAGAGACGCTCACGTTCCTTTCATGCATTGGCATCATCGAAAATGGAGACTACGTGGACTACGTGGCACCACGCGAGCTCACACTGGACCTGCCTTTGAGGCAATCAAAGATGCAGGAATTACATCTGCAGTCCCACCACAGTCTCCCGAAAGTTGGGCCCTTGGTGGTGTGGCGCCTGCACGAGGACATTCCGTGCAGGGTACCAAAACTAGAAACACATCTGACTTCCAAAGAGCCCCAAAACAAAAACAACCCGCCAGGAAGAGCCAGAGGACATCCAGGCTGTGGATGAGGAGGACAGACCAGCTGACATACAGAAGCAGACACTGGGGTATATCCCCATAAACTGCCATCCACGCTGGTCAGCCGCTGAGCTCTCCTTTGTTGACCTGACCAGAATTGTCTCACACAGAAAGGCAGATATTGCATATTTAAAACAATGTGAGCAAAACCTGGTCCCTGCCAGACATTTTAAGGCGTTTATCAAAAAGAGGCAGAGGATGCAGAGAGACAACTAAGTCCAAAGAAGATTTTTCATGTTATGTTGTTAGTTTTCTTAAGTTCATTGTTATGATTACAGCATCTGCGCATTGGTGTGTTCATACTTCATTAGTATTACTATAAGAAAAACAAAAGAAAGAAGTAGTAAGTTTAAACAAAATTTAAAAAAAAAAAACAACAAACAAAAAAACAAACAAAAAAAACCTCCACATGGACTCTGACTTGACGTGGCGTGGGGGCTTGCGTGCCTCGGATGCACTGAGGCCAGACCAAAGAGTCCACAACTTACCTTTAAATACACTTACCTACCTCTTATGCGTTAATACCAACCAAACAGTCCACGACTTACCTTCAAAATACTTACCTACCTCTTATACCTTAACGCCTACCTCATCTCTCATGGGTGTCAAGATTTTTCGAAAAAGTCACTCCATGGGTGGTACGAATAGACTCCAAATGACCTGAAACGTGCTCCTAAATACTTTCTGCGTGCTCGATTTCGGCCCCCAACACTTGCTGAAATTTTCATCCCATTCATTTCCAATGGGGAGGACATTTTGCTCTATAACTCGGGAACCAAAAATCGTAGAGACTCGGGAGTGGGTGGCATCAGACCTAATTCGGGGGCTCTGAACGCGCCAGTCTTGGACCCATGTCTCTACGACCTTCCGTTGCCGAGATACAGCCATTTCAAAAACAGGAAGTGACGTATCTCAGGACCGGAAGCTCGCACATGCTCGTGGGTGGCACTGTTGGAAAGGCCGTGCCTGAATTAGTGGGGATGGAGCTTGGTTCCAAGTCTCTATGACCTCCCTATCAAAAGTTATTCACGTTTGTCCCGTTTTGTCCAGCGAGACAAACCTCGTTTTATCCCCATACCTACCGTAACCCTAGCTCTAACCCTAGCCCTAACCCTACCCCTACCCTAACTCGGGAACCAAAAGTCGTAGAGACTCGGGAGTGGGTGGCATCAGACCTAATTCGGGGGCTCTGAACGCGCCAGTCTTGGACCCATGTCTCTACGACCTTCCGTTGCCGAGATACAGCCATTTCAAAAACAGGAAGTGACGTATCTCAGGACCGGAAGCTCGCACATGCTCGTGGGTGGCACTGTTGGAAAGGCCGTGCCTGAATTAGTGGGGATGGAGCTTGGTTCCAAGTCTCTATGACCTCCCTATCAAAAGTTATTCACGTTTGTCCCGTTTTGTCCAGCGAGACAAACCTCGTTTAACCCCCATACCTACCGTAACCCTAGCTCTAACCCTAGCCCTAACCCTACCCCTACCCTAACTCGGGAACCAAAAGTCGTAGAGGCTCGGGAGTGGGTGGCATCAGACCTAATTTGGGGGCTCTGAACGCGCCAGTCTTGGACCCATGTCTCTACGACCTTCCGTTGCCGAGATACAGCCATTTCAAAAACAGGAAGTGACGTATCTCAGGACCGGAAGCTCGCACATGCTCGTGGGTGGCACTGATGGAAAGGCCGTGCCTGAATTAGTGGGGATGGAGCTTGGTTCCAAGTCTCTATGACCTCCCTATCAAAAGTTATTCACGTTTGTCCCGTTTTGTCCAGCGAGACAAACCTCGTTTAACCCCCATACCTACCGTAACCCTAGCTCTAACCCTAGCCCTAACCCTACCCCTACCCTAACTCGGGAACCAAAAGTCGTAGAGGCTCGGGAGTGGGTGGCATCAGACCTAATTCGGGGGCTCTGAACGCGCCAGTCTTGGACCCATGTCTCTACGACCTTCCGTTGCCGAGATACGGCCATTTCAAAATCCGGAAGTGACGTATCTCAGGACCCGAAGCTCGCACATGCTCGTGGGTGGTACTGTTGGAAAGGCCGTGCCTGAATTAGTGGGGATGGAGCTTGGTTCCAAGTCTCTATGACCTCCCTATCAAAAGTTATTCACGTTTGTCCCGTTTTGTCCAGTGAGACAAACCTCGTTTTACCCCCATACCTAACCCTAACCCTAACCCCTAACTCTAACCCTAACCCTAACCCAGGGGGCTTTTCCCTTTCCAGGAACCTTTGACAGAGCCAGGGATCTTGTCACCCGGGCTGGCCTGGACCCTCTTAATTGCCTTCGGCTGGGGCTGGAAGAGATCAAGTTACGTTGGGTCCCCCACCTGAAAATGTGGCAAGGGAAGCGGGTACGATTCAGCTGGGACAAGAGGTCTTATGTAGAGCTTTTCGTGACGGAAACTGGCCCCCCGATGGTCTCTCGCCTGGCAGTCATCCGCTCCCACATCCTCCACCAGGTGGAACGGAGAGGACTCTGTTTTCCCAGTAAGCTGGACCGCTACAGGGAGCAGGGCATGCCGTGGCTGGAAAAGTGTCTTGTGGGGCTGCCCAATAAGATGGTCCATGGGGAGAAATTAGAGACGCTCACGTTCCTTTCATGCATTGGCATCATCGAAAATGGAGACTACGTGGACTACGTGGCACCACGCGAGCTCACACTGGACCTGCCTTTGAGGCAATCAAAGATGCAGGAATTACATCTGCAGTCCCACCACAGTCTCCCGAAAGTTGGGCCCTTGGTGGTGTGGCGCCTGCACGAGGACATTCCGTGCAGGGTACCAAAACTAGAAACACATCTGACTTCCAAAGAGCCCCAAAACAAAAACAACCCGCCAGGAAGAGCCAGAGGACATCCAGGCTGTGGATGAGGAGGACAGACCAGCTGACATACAGAAGCAGACACTGGGGTATATCCCCATAAACTGCCATCCACGCTGGTCAGCCGCTGAGCTCTCCTTTGTTGACCTGACCAGAATTGTCTCACACAGAAAGGCAGATATTGCATATTTAAAACAATGTGAGCAAAACCTGGTCCCTGCCAGACATTTTAAGGCGTTTATCAAAAAGAGGCAGAGGATGCAGAGAGACAACTAAGTCCAAAGAAGATTTTTCATGTTATGTTGTTAGTTTTCTTAAGTTCATTGTTATGATTACAGCATCTGCGCATTGGTGTGTTCATACTTCATTAGTATTACTATAAGAAAAACAAAAGAAAGAAGTAGTAAGTTTAAACAAAATTTAAAAAAAAAAAACAACAAACAAAAAAACAAACAAAAAAAACCTCCACATGGACTCTGACTTGACGTGGCGTGGGGGCTTGCGTGCCTCGGATGCACTGAGGCCAGACCAAAGAGTCCACAACTTACCTTTAAATACACTTACCTACCTCTTATGCGTTAATACCAACCAAACAGTCCACGACTTACCTTCAAAATACTTACCTACCTCTTATACCTTAACGCCTACCTCATCTCTCATGGGTGTCAAGATTTTTCGAAAAAGTCACTCCATGGGTGGTACGAATAGACTCCAAATGACCTGAAACGTGCTCCTAAATACTTTCTGCGTGCTCGATTTCGGCCCCCAACACTTGCTGAAATTTTCATCCCATTCATTTCCAATGGGGAGGACATTTTGCTCTATAACTCGGGAACCAAAAATCGTAGAGACTCGGGAGTGGGTGGCATCAGACCTAATTCGGGGGCTCTGAACGCGCCAGTCTTGGACCCATGTCTCTACGACCTTCCGTTGCCGAGATACAGCCATTTCA
The DNA here is from genome assembly GCF_963924715.1 of Thunnus thynnus. Lineage (NCBI taxonomy): Eukaryota > Metazoa > Chordata > Actinopteri > Scombriformes > Scombridae > Thunnus > Thunnus thynnus. The sequence goes on along the minus strand of NW_027095949.1, from coordinate 178,975 downwards.
AAAACAGGAAGTGACGTATCTCAGGACCGGAAGCTCGCACATGCTCGTGGGTGGCACTGTTGGAAAGGCCGTGCCTGAATTAGTGGGGATGGAGCTTGGTTCCAAGTCTCTATGACCTCCCTATCAAAAGTTATTCACGTTTGTCCCGTTTTGTCCAGCGAGACAAACCTCGTTTTATCCCCATACCTACCGTAACCCTAGCTCTAACCCTAGCCCTAACCCTACCCCTACCCTAACTCGGGAACCAAAAGTCGTAGAGACTCGGGAGTGGGTGGCATCAGACCTAATTCGGGGGCTCTGAACGCGCCAGTCTTGGACCCATGTCTCTACGACCTTCCGTTGCCGAGATACAGCCATTTCAAAAACAGGAAGTGACGTATCTCAGGACCGGAAGCTCGCACATGCTCGTGGGTGGCACTGTTGGAAAGGCCGTGCCTGAATTAGTGGGGATGGAGCTTGGTTCCAAGTCTCTATGACCTCCCTATCAAAAGTTATTCACGTTTGTCCCGTTTTGTCCAGCGAGACAAACCTCGTTTAACCCCCATACCTACCGTAACCCTAGCTCTAACCCTAGCCCTAACCCTACCCCTACCCTAACTCGGGAACCAAAAGTCGTAGAGGCTCGGGAGTGGGTGGCATCAGACCTAATTTGGGGGCTCTGAACGCGCCAGTCTTGGACCCATGTCTCTACGACCTTCCGTTGCCGAGATACAGCCATTTCAAAAACAGGAAGTGACGTATCTCAGGACCGGAAGCTCGCACATGCTCGTGGGTGGCACTGATGGAAAGGCCGTGCCTGAATTAGTGGGGATGGAGCTTGGTTCCAAGTCTCTATGACCTCCCTATCAAAAGTTATTCACGTTTGTCCCGTTTTGTCCAGCGAGACAAACCTCGTTTAACCCCCATACCTACCGTAACCCTAGCTCTAACCCTAGCCCTAACCCTACCCCTACCCTAACTCGGGAACCAAAAGTCGTAGAGGCTCGGGAGTGGGTGGCATCAGACCTAATTCGGGGGCTCTGAACGCGCCAGTCTTGGACCCATGTCTCTACGACCTTCCGTTGCCGAGATACGGCCATTTCAAAATCCGGAAGTGACGTATCTCAGGACCCGAAGCTCGCACATGCTCGTGGGTGGTACTGTTGGAAAGGCCGTGCCTGAATTAGTGGGGATGGAGCTTGGTTCCAAGTCTCTATGACCTCCCTATCAAAAGTTATTCACGTTTGTCCCGTTTTGTCCAGTGAGACAAACCTAGTTTTACCCCCATACCTAACCCTAACCCTAACCCCTAACTCTAACCCTAACCCTAACCCAGGGGGCTTTTCCCTTTCCAGGAACCTTTGACAGAGCCAGGGATCTTGTCACCCGGGCTGGCCTGGACCCTCTTAATTGCCTTCGGCTGGGGCTGGAAGAGATCAAGTTACGTTGGGTCCCCCACCTGAAAATGTGGCAAGGGAAGCGGGTACGATTCAGCTGGGACAAGAGGTCTTATGTAGAGCTTTTCGTGACGGAAACTGGCCCCCCGATGGTCTCTCGCCTGGCAGTCATCCGCTCCCACATCCTCCACCAGGTGGAACGGAGAGGACTCTGTTTTCCCAGTAAGCTGGACCGCTACAGGGAGCAGGGCATGCCGTGGCTGGAAAAGTGTCTTGTGGGGCTGCCCAATAAGATGGTCCATGGGGAGAAATTAGAGACGCTCACGTTCCTTTCATGCATTGGCATCATCGAAAATGGAGACTACGTGGACTACGTGGCACCACGCGAGCTCACACTGGACCTGCCTTTGAGGCAATCAAAGATGCAGGAATTACATCTGCAGTCCCACCACAGTCTCCCGAAAGTTGGGCCCTTGGTGGTGTGGCGCCTGCACGAGGACATTCCGTGCAGGGTACCAAAACTAGAAACACATCTGACTTCCAAAGAGCCCCAAAACAAAAACAACCCGCCAGGAAGAGCCAGAGGACATCCAGGCTGTGGATGAGGAGGACAGACCAGCTGACATACAGAAGCAGACACTGGGGTATATCCCCATAAACTGCCATCCACGCTGGTCAGCCGCTGAGCTCTCCTTTGTTGACCTGACCAGAATTGTCTCACACAGAAAGGCAGATATTGCATATTTAAAACAATGTGAGCAAAACCTGGTCCCTGCCAGACATTTTAAGGCGTTTATCAAAAAGAGGCAGAGGATGCAGAGAGACAACTAAGTCCAAAGAAGATTTTTCATGTTATGTTGTTAGTTTTCTTAAGTTCATTGTTATGATTACAGCATCTGCGCATTGGTGTGTTCATACTTCATTAGTATTACTATAAGAAAAACAAAAGAAAGAAGTAGTAAGTTTAAACAAAATTTAAAAAAAAAAAACAACAAACAAAAAAACAAACAAAAAAAACCTCCACATGGACTCTGACTTGACGTGGCGTGGGGGCTTGCGTGCCTCGGATGCACTGAGGCCAGACCAAAGAGTCCACAACTTACCTTTAAATACACTTACCTACCTCTTATGCGTTAATACCAACCAAACAGTCCACGACTTACCTTCAAAATACTTACCTACCTCTTATACCTTAACGCCTACCTCATCTCTCATGGGTGTCAAGATTTTTCGAAAAAGTCACTCCATGGGTGGTACGAATAGACTCCAAATGACCTGAAACGTGCTCCTAAATACTTTCTGCGTGCTCGATTTCGGCCCCCAACACTTGCTGAAATTTTCATCCCATTCATTTCCAATGGGGAGGACATTTTGCTCTATAACTCGGGAACCAAAAATCGTAGAGACTCGGGAGTGGGTGGCATCAGACCTAATTCGGGGGCTCTGAACGCGCCAGTCTTGGACCCATGTCTCTACGACCTTCCGTTGCCGAGATACAGCCATTTCAAAAACAGGAAGTGACGTATCTCAGGACCGGAAGCTCGCACATGCTCGTGGGTGGCACTGTTGGAAAGGCCGTGCCTGAATTAGTGGGGATGGAGCTTGGTTCCAAGTCTCTATGACCTCCCTATCAAAAGTTATTCACGTTTGTCCCGTTTTGTCCAGCGAGACAAACCTCGTTTTATCCCCATACCTACCGTAACCCTAGCTCTAACCCTAGCCCTAACCCTACCCCTACCCTAACTCGGGAACCAAAAGTCGTAGAGACTCGGGAGTGGGTGGCATCAGACCTAATTCGGGGGCTCTGAACGCGCCAGTCTTGGACCCATGTCTCTACGACCTTCCGTTGCCGAGATACAGCCATTTCAAAAACAGGAAGTGACGTATCTCAGGACCGGAAGCTCGCACATGCTCGTGGGTGGCACTGTTGGAAAGGCCGTGCCTGAATTAGTGGGGATGGAGCTTGGTTCCAAGTCTCTATGACCTCCCTATCAAAAGTTATTCACGTTTGTCCCGTTTTGTCCAGCGAGACAAACCTCGTTTAACCCCCATACCTACCGTAACCCTAGCTCTAACCCTAGCCCTAACCCTACCCCTACCCTAACTCGGGAACCAAAAGTCGTAGAGGCTCGGGAGTGGGTGGCATCAGACCTAATTTGGGGGCTCTGAACGCGCCAGTCTTGGACCCATGTCTCTACGACCTTCCGTTGCCGAGATACAGCCATTTCAAAAACAGGAAGTGACGTATCTCAGGACCGGAAGCTCGCACATGCTCGTGGGTGGCACTGATGGAAAGGCCGTGCCTGAATTAGTGGGGATGGAGCTTGGTTCCAAGTCTCTATGACCTCCCTATCAAAAGTTATTCACGTTTGTCCCGTTTTGTCCAGCGAGACAAACCTCGTTTAACCCCCATACCTACCGTAACCCTAGCTCTAACCCTAGCCCTAACCCTACCCCTACCCTAACTCGGGAACCAAAAGTCGTAGAGGCTCGGGAGTGGGTGGCATCAGACCTAATTCGGGGGCTCTGAACGCGCCAGTCTTGGACCCATGTCTCTACGACCTTCCGTTGCCGAGATACGGCCATTTCAAAATCCGGAAGTGACGTATCTCAGGACCCGAAGCTCGCACATGCTCGTGGGTGGTACTGTTGGAAAGGCCGTGCCTGAATTAGTGGGGATGGAGCTTGGTTCCAAGTCTCTATGACCTCCCTATCAAAAGTTATTCACGTTTGTCCCGTTTTGTCCAGTGAGACAAACCTCGTTTTACCCCCATACCTAACCCTAACCCTAACCCCTAACTCTAACCCTAACCCTAACCCAGGGGGCTTTTCCCTTTCCAGGAACCTTTGACAGAGCCAGGGATCTTGTCACCCGGGCTGGCCTGGACCCTCTTAATTGCCTTCGGCTGGGGCTGGAAGAGATCAAGTTACGTTGGGTCCCCCACCTGAAAATGTGGCAAGGGAAGCGGGTACGATTCAGCTGGGACAAGAGGTCTTATGTAGAGCTTTTCGTGACGGAAACTGGCCCCCCGATGGTCTCTCGCCTGGCAGTCATCCGCTCCCACATCCTCCACCAGGTGGAACGGAGAGGACTCTGTTTTCCCAGTAAGCTGGACCGCTACAGGGAGCAGGGCATGCCGTGGCTGGAAAAGTGTCTTGTGGGGCTGCCCAATAAGATGGTCCATGGGGAGAAATTAGAGACGCTCACGTTCCTTTCATGCATTGGCATCATCGAAAATGGAGACTACGTGGACTACGTGGCACCACGCGAGCTCACACTGGACCTGCCTTTGAGGCAATCAAAGATGCAGGAATTACATCTGCAGTCCCACCACAGTCTCCCGAAAGTTGGGCCCTTGGTGGTGTGGCGCCTGCACGAGGACATTCCGTGCAGGGTACCAAAACTAGAAACACATCTGACTTCCAAAGAGCCCCAAAACAAAAAAAACCCGCCAGGAAGAGCCAGAGGACATCCAGGCTGTGGATGAGGAGGACAGACCAGCTGACATACAGAAGCAGACACTGGGGTATATCCCCATAAACTGCCATCCACGCTGGTCAGCCGCTGAGCTCTCCTTTGTTGACCTGACCAGAATTGTCTCACACAGAAAGGCAGATATTGCATATTTAAAACAATGTGAGCAAAACCTGGTCCCTGCCAGACATTTTAAGGCGTTTATCAAAAAGAGGCAGAGGATGCAGAGAGACAACTAAGTCCAAAGAAGATTTTTCATGTTATGTTGTTAGTTTTCTTAAGTTCATTGTTATGATTACAGCATCTGCGCATTGGTGTGTTCATACTTCATTAGTATTACTATAAGAAAAACAAAAGAAAGAAGTAGTAAGTTTAAACAAAATTTAAAAAAAAAAAACAACAAACAAAAAAACAAACAAAAAAAACCTCCACATGGACTCTGACTTGACGTGGCGTGGGGGCTTGCGTGCCTCGGATGCACTGAGGCCAGACCAAAGAGTCCACAACTTACCTTTAAATACACTTACCTACCTCTTATGCGTTAATACCAACCAAACAGTCCACGACTTACCTTCAAAATACTTACCTACCTCTTATACCTTAACGCCTACCTCATCTCTCATGGGTGTCAAGATTTTTCGAAAAAGTCACTCCATGGGTGGTACGAATAGACTCCAAATGACCTGAAACGTGCTCCTAAATACTTTCTGCGTGCTCGATTTCGGCCCCCAACACTTGCTGAAATTTTCATCCCATTCATTTCCAATGGGGAGGACATTTTGCTCTATAACTCGGGAACCAAAAATCGTAGAGACTCGGGAGTGGGTGGCATCAGACCTAATTCGGGGGCTCTGAACGCGCCAGTCTTGGACCCATGTCTCTACGACCTTCCGTTGCCGAGATACAGCCATTTCAAAAACAGGAAGTGACGTATCTCAGGACCGGAAGCTCGCACATGCTCGTGGGTGGCACTGTTGGAAAGGCCGTGCCTGAATTAGTGGGGATGGAGCTTGGTTCCAAGTCTCTATGACCTCCCTATCAAAAGTTATTCACGTTTGTCCCGTTTTGTCCAGCGAGACAAACCTCGTTTTATCCCCATACCTACCGTAACCCTAGCTCTAACCCTAGCCCTAACCCTACCCCTACCCTAACTCGGGAACCAAAAGTCGTAGAGACTCGGGAGTGGGTGGCATCAGACCTAATTCGGGGGCTCTGAACGCGCCAGTCTTGGACCCATGTCTCTACGACCTTCCGTTGCCGAGATACAGCCATTTCAAAAACAGGAAGTGACGTATCTCAGGACCGGAAGCTCGCACATGCTCGTGGGTGGCACTGTTGGAAAGGCCGTGCCTGAATTAGTGGGGATGGAGCTTGGTTCCAAGTCTCTATGACCTCCCTATCAAAAGTTATTCACGTTTGTCCCGTTTTGTCCAGCGAGACAAACCTCGTTTAACCCCCATACCTACCGTAACCCTAGCTCTAACCCTAGCCCTAACCCTACCCCTACCCTAACTCGGGAACCAAAAGTCGTAGAGGCTCGGGAGTGGGTGGCATCAGACCTAATTCGGGGGCTCTGAACGCGCCAGTCTTGGACCCATGTCTCTACGACCTTCCGTTGCCGAGATACAGCCATTTCAAAAACAGGAAGTGACGTATCTCAGGACCGGAAGCTCGCACATGCTCGTGGGTGGCACTGATGGAAAGGCCGTGCCTGAATTAGTGGGGATGGAGCTTGGTTCCAAGTCTCTATGACCTCCCTATCAAAAGTTATTCACGTTTGTCCCGTTTTGTCCAGCGAGACAAACCTCGTTTAACCCCCATACCTACCGTAACCCTAGCTCTAACCCTAGCCCTAACCCTACCCCTACCCTAACTCGGGAACCAAAAGTCGTAGAGGCTCGGGAGTGGGTGGCATCAGACCTAATTCGGGGGCTCTGAACGCGCCAGTCTTGGACCCATGTCTCTACGACCTTCCGTTGCCGAGATACGGCCATTTCAAAATCCGGAAGTGACGTATCTCAGGACCCGAAGCTCGCACATGCTCGTGGGTGGTACTGTTGGAAAGGCCGTGCCTGAATTAGTGGGGATGGAGCTTGGTTCCAAGTCTCTATGACCTCCCTATCAAAAGTTATTCACGTTTGTCCCGTTTTGTCCAGTGAGACAAACCTCGTTTTACCCCCATACCTAACCCTAACCCTAACCCCTAACTCTAACCCTAACCCTAACCCAGGGGGCTTTTCCCTTTCCAGGAACCTTTGACAGAGCCAGGGATCTTGTCACCCGGGCTGGCCTGGACCCTCTTAATTGCCTTCGGCTGGGGCTGGAAGAGATCAAGTTACGTTGGGTCCCCCACCTGAAAATGTGGCAAGGGAAGCGGGTACGATTCAGCTGGGACAAGAGGTCTTATGTAGAGCTTTTCGTGACGGAAACTGGCCCCCCGATGGTCTCTCGCCTGGCAGTCATCCGCTCCCACATCCTCCACCAGGTGGAACGGAGAGGACTCTGTTTTCCCAGTAAGCTGGACCGCTACAGGGAGCAGGGCATGCCGTGGCTGGAAAAGTGTCTTGTGGGGCTGCCCAATAAGATGGTCCATGGGGAGAAATTAGAGACGCTCACGTTCCTTTCATGCATTGGCATCATCGAAAATGGAGACTACGTGGACTACGTGGCACCACGCGAGCTCACACTGGACCTGCCTTTGAGGCAATCAAAGATGCAGGAATTACATCTGCAGTCCCACCACAGTCTCCCGAAAGTTGGGCCCTTGGTGGTGTGGCGCCTGCACGAGGACATTCCGTGCAGGGTACCAAAACTAGAAACACATCTGACTTCCAAAGAGCCCCAAAACAAAAAAAACCCGCCAGGAAGAGCCAGAGGACATCCAGGCTGTGGATGAGGAGGACAGACCAGCTGACATACAGAAGCAGACACTGGGGTATATCCCCATAAACTGCCATCCACGCTGGTCAGCCGCTGAGCTCTCCTTTGTTGACCTGACCAGAATTGTCTCACACAGAAAGGCAGATATTGCATATTTAAAACAATGTGAGCAAAACCTGGTCCCTGCCAGACATTTTAAGGCGTTTATCAAAAAGAGGCAGAGGATGCAGAGAGACAACTAAGTCCAAAGAAGATTTTTCATGTTATGTTGTTAGTTTTCTTAAGTTCATTGTTATGATTACAGCATCTGCGCATTGGTGTGTTCATACTTCATTAGTATTACTATAAGAAAAACAAAAGAAAGAAGTAGTAAGTTTAAACAAAATTAAAAAAAAAAAAACAACAAACAAAAAAACAAACAAAAAAAACCTCCACATGGACTCTGACTTGACGTGGCGTGGGGGCTTGCGTGCCTCGGATGCACTGAGGCCAGACCAAAGAGTCCACAACTTACCTTTAAATACACTTACCTACCTCTTATGCGTTAATACCAACCAAACAGTCCACGACTTACCTTCAAAATACTTACCTACCTCTTATACCTTAACGCCTACCTCATCTCTCATGGGTGTCAAGATTTTTCGAAAAAGTCACTCCATGGGTGGTACGAATAGACTCCAAATGACCTGAAACGTGCTCCTAAATACTTTCTGCGTGCTCGATTTCGGCCCCCAACACTTGCTGAAATTTTCATCCCATTCATTTCCAATGGGGAGGACATTTTGCTCTATAACTCGGGAACCAAAAATCGTAGAGACTCGGGAGTGGGTGGCATCAGACCTAATTCGGGGGCTCTGAACGCGCCAGTCTTGGACCCATGTCTCTACGACCTTCCGTTGCCGAGATACAGCCATTTCAAAAACAGGAAGTGACGTATCTCAGGACCGGAAGCTCGCACATGCTCGTGGGTGGCACTGTTGGAAAGGCCGTGCCTGAATTAGTGGGGATGGAGCTTGGTTCCAAGTCTCTATGACCTCCCTATCAAAAGTTATTCACGTTTGTCCCGTTTTGTCCAGCGAGACAAACCTCGTTTTATCCCCATACCTACCGTAACCCTAGCTCTAACCCTAGCCCTAACCCTACCCCTACCCTAACTCGGGAACCAAAAGTCGTAGAGACTCGGGAGTGGGTGGCATCAGACCTAATTCGGGGGCTCTGAACGCGCCAGTCTTGGACCCATGTCTCTACGACCTTCCGTTGCCGAGATACAGCCATTTCAAAAACAGGAAGTGACGTATCTCAGGACCGGAAGCTCGCACATGCTCGTGGGTGGCACTGTTGGAAAGGCCGTGCCTGAATTAGTGGGGATGGAGCTTGGTTCCAAGTCTCTATGACCTCCCTATCAAAAGTTATTCACGTTTGTCCCGTTTTGTCCAGCGAGACAAACCTCGTTTTATCCCCATACCTACCGTAACCCTAGCTCTAACCCTAGCCCTAACCCTACCCCTACCCTAACTCGGGAACCAAAAGTCGTAGAGACTCGGGAGTGGGTGGCATCAGACCTAATTCGGGGGCTCTGAACGCGCCAGTCTTGGACCCATGTCTCTACGACCTTCCGTTGCCGAGATACAGCCATTTCAAAAACAGGAAGTGACGTATCTCAGGACCGGAAGCTCGCACATGCTCGTGGGTGGCACTGTTGGAAAGGCCGTGCCTGAATTAGTGGGGATGGAGCTTGGTTCCAAGTCTCTATGACCTCCCTATCAAAAGTTATTCACGTTTGTCCCGTTTTGTCCAGCGAGACAAACCTCGTTTAACCCCCATACCTACCGTAACCCTAGCTCTAACCCTAGCCCTAACCCTACCCCTACCCTAACTCGGGAACCAAAAGTCGTAGAGGCTCGGGAGTGGGTGGCATCAGACCTAATTCGGGGGCTCTGAACGCGCCAGTCTTGGACCCATGTCTCTACGACCTTCCGTTGCCGAGATACAGCCATTTCAAAAACAGGAAGTGACGTATCTCAGGACCGGAAGCTCGCACATGCTCGTGGGTGGCACTGATGGAAAGGCCGTGCCTGAATTAGTGGGGATGGAGCTTGGTTCCAAGTCTCTATGACCTCCCTATCAAAAGTTATTCACGTTTGTCCCGTTTTGTCCAGCGAGACAAACCTCGTTTAACCCCCATACCTACCGTAACCCTAGCTCTAACCCTAGCCCTAACCCTACCCCTACCCTAACTCGGGAACCAAAAGTCGTAGAGGCTCGGGAGTGGGTGGCATCAGACCTAATTCGGGGGCTCTGAACGCGCCAGTCTTGGACCCATGTCTCTACGACCTTCCGTTGCCGAGATACGGCCATTTCAAAATCCGGAAGTGACGTATCTCAGGACCCGAAGCTCGCACATGCTCGTGGGTGGTACTGTTGGAAAGGCCGTGCCTGAATTAGTGGGGATGGAGCTTGGTTCCAAGTCTCTATGACCTCCCTATCAAAAGTTATTCACGTTTGTCCCGTTTTGTCCAGTGAGACAAACCTCGTTTTACCCCCATACCTAACCCTAACCCTAACCCCTAACTCTAACCCTAACCCTAACCCAGGGGGCTTTTCCCTTTCCAGGAACCTTTGACAGAGCCAGGGATCTTGTCACCCGGGCTGGCCTGGACCCTCTTAATTGCCTTCGGCTGGGGCTGGAAGAGATCAAGTTACGTTGGGTCCCCCACCTGAAAATGTGGCAAGGGAAGCGGGTACGATTCAGCTGGGACAAGAGGTCTTATGTAGAGCTTTTCGTGACGGAAACTGGCCCCCCGATGGTCTCTCGCCTGGCAGTCATCCGCTCCCACATCCTCCACCAGGTGGAACGGAGAGGACTCTGTTTTCCCAGTAAGCTGGACCGCTACAGGGAGCAGGGCATGCCGTGGCTGGAAAAGTGTCTTGTGGGGCTGCCCAATAAGATGGTCCATGGGGAGAAATTAGAGACGCTCACGTTCCTTTCATGCATTGGCATCATCGAAAATGGAGACTACGTGGACTACGTGGCACCACGCGAGCTCACACTGGACCTGCCTTTGAGGCAATCAAAGATGCAGGAATTACATCTGCAGTCCCACCACAGTCTCCCGAAAGTTGGGCCCTTGGTGGTGTGGCGCCTGCACGAGGACATTCCGTGCAGGGTACCAAAACTAGAAACACATCTGACTTCCAAAGAGCCCCAAAACAAAAAAAACCCGCCAGGAAGAGCCAGAGGACATCCAGGCTGTGGATGAGGAGGACAGACCAGCTGACATACAGAAGCAGACACTGGGGTATATCCCCATAAACTGCCATCCACGCTGGTCAGCCGCTGAGCTCTCCTTTGTTGACCTGACCAGAATTGTCTCACACAGAAAGGCAGATATTGCATATTTAAAACAATGTGAGCAAAACCTGGTCCCTGCCAGACATTTTAAGGCGTTTATCAAAAAGAGGCAGAGGATGCAGAGAGACAACTAAGTCCAAAGAAGATTTTTCATGTTATGTTGTTAGTTTTCTTAAGTTCATTGTTATGATTACAGCATCTGCGCATTGGTGTGTTCATACTTCATTAGTATTACTATAAGAAAAACAAAAGAAAGAAGTAGTAAGTTTAAACAAAATTAAAAAAAAAAAAACAACAAACAAAAAAACAAACAAAAAAAACCTCCACATGGACTCTGACTTGACGTGGCGTGGGGGCTTGCGTGCCTCGGATGCACTGAGGCCAGACCAAAGAGTCCACAACTTACCTTTAAATACACTTACCTACCTCTTATGCGTTAATACCAACCAAACAGTCCACGACTTACCTTCAAAATACTTACCTACCTCTTATACCTTAACGCCTACCTCATCTCTCATGGGTGTCAAGATTTTTCGAAAAAGTCACTCCATGGGTGGTACGAATAGACTCCAAATGACCTGAAACGTGCTCCTAAATACTTTCTGCGTGCTCGATTTCGGCCCCCAACACTTGCTGAAATTTTCATCCCATTCATTTCCAATGGGGAGGACATTTTGCTCTATAACTCGGGAACCAAAAATCGTAGAGACTCGGGAGTGGGTGGCATCAGACCTAATTCGGGGGCTCTGAACGCGCCAGTCTTGGACCCATGTCTCTACGACCTTCCGTTGCCGAGATACAGCCATTTCAAAAACAGGAAGTGACGTATCTCAGGACCGGAAGCTCGCACATGCTCGTGGGTGGCACTGTTGGAAAGGCCGTGCCTGAATTAGTGGGGATGGAGCTTGGTTCCAAGTCTCTATGACCTCCCTATCAAAAGTTATTCACGTTTGTCCCGTTTTGTCCAGCGAGACAAACCTCGTTTTATCCCCATACCTACCGTAACCCTAGCTCTAACCCTAGCCCTAACCCTACCCCTACCCTAACTCGGGAACCAAAAGTCGTAGAGACTCGGGAGTGGGTGGCATCAGACCTAATTCGGGGGCTCTGAACGCGCCAGTCTTGGACCCATGTCTCTACGACCTTCCGTTGCCGAGATACAGCCATTTCAAAAACAGGAAGTGACGTATCTCAGGACCGGAAGCTCGCACATGCTCGTGGGTGGCACTGTTGGAAAGGCCGTGCCTGAATTAGTGGGGATGGAGCTTGGTTCCAAGTCTCTATGACCTCCCTATCAAAAGTTATTCACGTTTGTCCCGTTTTGTCCAGCGAGACAAACCTCGTTTAACCCCCATACCTACCGTAACCCTAGCTCTAACCCTAGCCCTAACCCTACCCCTACCCTAACTCGGGAACCAAAAGTCGTAGAGGCTCGGGAGTGGGTGGCATCAGACCTAATTCGGGGGCTCTGAACGCGCCAGTCTTGGACCCATGTCTCTACGACCTTCCGTTGCCGAGATACAGCCATTTCAAAAACAGGAAGTGACGTATCTCAGGACCGGAAGCTCGCACATGCTCGTGGGTGGCACTGATGGAAAGGCCGTGCCTGAATTAGTGGGGATGGAGCTTGGTTCCAAGTCTCTATGACCTCCCTATCAAAAGTTATTCACGTTTGTCCCGTTTTGTCCAGCGAGACAAACCTCGTTTAACCCCCATACCTACCGTAACCCTAGCTCTAACCCTAGCCCTAACCCTACCCCTACCCTAACTCGGGAACCAAAAGTCGTAGAGGCTCGGGAGTGGGTGGCATCAGACCTAATTCGGGGGCTCTGAACGCGCCAGTCTTGGACCCATGTCTCTACGACCTTCCGTTGCCGAGATACGGCCATTTCAAAATCCGGAAGTGACGTATCTCAGGACCCGAAGCTCGCACATGCTCGTGGGTGGTACTGTTGGAAAGGCCGTGCCTGAATTAGTGGGGATGGAGCTTGGTTCCAAGTCTCTATGACCTCCCTATCAAAAGTTATTCACGTTTGTCCCGTTTTGTCCAGTGAGACAAACCTCGTTTTACCCCCATACCTAACCCTAACCCTAACCCCTAACTCTAACCCTAACCCTAACCCAGGGGGCTTTTCCCTTTCCAGGAACCTTTGACAGAGCCAGGGATCTTGTCACCCGGGCTGGCCTGGACCCTCTTAATTGCCTTCGGCTGGGGCTGGAAGAGATCAAGTTACGTTGGGTCCCCCACCTGAAAATGTGGCAAGGGAAGCGGGTACGATTCAGCTGGGACAAGAGGTCTTATGTAGAGCTTTTCGTGACGGAAACTGGCCCCCCGATGGTCTCTCGCCTGGCAGTCATCCGCTCCCACATCCTCCACCAGGTGGAACGGAGAGGACTCTGTTTTCCCAGTAAGCTGGACCGCTACAGGGAGCAGGGCATGCCGTGGCTGGAAAAGTGTCTTGTGGGGCTGCCCAATAAGATGGTCCATGGGGAGAAATTAGAGACGCTCACGTTCCTTTCATGCATTGGCATCATCGAAAATGGAGACTACGTGGACTACGTGGCACCACGCGAGCTCACACTGGACCTGCCTTTGAGGCAATCAAAGATGCAGGAATTACATCTGCAGTCCCACCACAGTCTCCCGAAAGTTGGGCCCTTGGTGGTGTGGCGCCTGCACGAGGACATTCCGTGCAGGGTACCAAAACTAGAAACACATCTGACTTCCAAAGAGCCCCAAAACAAAAAAAACCCGCCAGGAAGAGCCAGAGGACATCCAGGCTGTGGATGAGGAGGACAGACCAGCTGACATACAGAAGCAGACACTGGGGTATATCCCCATAAACTGCCATCCACGCTGGTCAGCCGCTGAGCTCTCCTTTGTTGACCTGACCAGAATTGTCTCACACAGAAAGGCAGATATTGCATATTTAAAACAATGTGAGCAAAACCTGGTCCCTGCCAGACATTTTAAGGCGTTTATCAAAAAGAGGCAGAGGATGCAGAGAGACAACTAAGTCCAAAGAAGATTTTTCATGTTATGTTGTTAGTTTTCTTAAGTTCATTGTTATGATTACAGCATCTGCGCATTGGTGTGTTCATACTTCATTAGTATTACTATAAGAAAAACAAAAGAAAGAAGTAGTAAGTTTAAACAAAATTAAAAAAAAAAAAACAACAAACAAAAAAACAAACAAAAAAAACCTCCACATGGACTCTGACTTGACGTGGCGTGGGGGCTTGCGTGCCTCGGATGCACTGAGGCCAGACCAAAGAGTCCACAACTTACCTTTAAATACACTTACCTACCTCTTATGCGTTAATACCAACCAAACAGTCCACGACTTACCTTCAAAATACTTACCTACCTCTTATACCTTAACGCCTACCTCATCTCTCATGGGTGTCAAGATTTTTCGAAAAAGTCACTCCATGGGTGGTACGAATAGACTCCAAATGACCTGAAACGTGCTCCTAAATACTTTCTGCGTGCTCGATTTCGGCCCCCAACACTTGCTGAAATTTTCATCCCATTCATTTCCAATGGGGAGGACATTTTGCTCTATAACTCGGGAACCAAAAATCGTAGAGACTCGGGAGTGGGTGGCATCAGACCTAATTCGGGGGCTCTGAACGCGCCAGTCTTGGACCCATGTCTCTACGACCTTCCGTTGCCGAGATACAGCCATTTCAAAAACAGGAAGTGACGTATCTCAGGACCGGAAGCTCGCACATGCTCGTGGGTGGCACTGTTGGAAAGGCCGTGCCTGAATTAGTGGGGATGGAGCTTGGTTCCAAGTCTCTATGACCTCCCTATCAAAAGTTATTCACGTTTGTCCCGTTTTGTCCAGCGAGACAAACCTCGTTTTATCCCCATACCTACCGTAACCCTAGCTCTAACCCTAGCCCTAACCCTACCCCTACCCTAACTCGGGAACCAAAAGTCGTAGAGACTCGGGAGTGGGTGGCATCAGACCTAATTCGGGGGCTCTGAACGCGCCAGTCTTGGACCCATGTCTCTACGACCTTCCGTTGCCGAGATACAGCCATTTCAAAAACAGGAAGTGACGTATCTCAGGACCGGAAGCTCGCACATGCTCGTGGGTGGCACTGTTGGAAAGGCCGTGCCTGAATTAGTGGGGATGGAGCTTGGTTCCAAGTCTCTATGACCTCCCTATCAAAAGTTATTCACGTTTGTCCCGTTTTGTCCAGCGAGACAAACCTCGTTTAACCCCCATACCTACCGTAACCCTAGCTCTAACCCTAGCCCTAACCCTACCCCTACCCTAACTCGGGAACCAAAAGTCGTAGAGGCTCGGGAGTGGGTGGCATCAGACCTAATTCGGGGGCTCTGAACGCGCCAGTCTTGGACCCATGTCTCTACGACCTTCCGTTGCCGAGATACAGCCATTTCAAAAACAGGAAGTGACGTATCTCAGGACCGGAAGCTCGCACATGCTCGTGGGTGGCACTGATGGAAAGGCCGTGCCTGAATTAGTGGGGATGGAGCTTGGTTCCAAGTCTCTATGACCTCCCTATCAAAAGTTATTCACGTTTGTCCCGTTTTGTCCAGCGAGACAAACCTCGTTTAACCCCCATACCTACCGTAACCCTAGCTCTAACCCTAGCCCTAACCCTACCCCTACCCTAACTCGGGAACCAAAAGTCGTAGAGGCTCGGGAGTGGGTGGCATCAGACCTAATTCGGGGGCTCTGAACGCGCCAGTCTTGGACCCATGTCTCTACGACCTTCCGTTGCCGAGATACGGCCATTTCAAAATCCGGAAGTGACGTATCTCAGGACCCGAAGCTCGCACATGCTCGTGGGTGGTACTGTTGGAAAGGCCGTGCCTGAATTAGTGGGGATGGAGCTTGGTTCCAAGTCTCTATGACCTCCCTATCAAAAGTTATTCACGTTTGTCCCGTTTTGTCCAGTGAGACAAACCTCGTTTTACCCCCATACCTAACCCTAACCCTAACCCCTAACTCTAACCCTAACCCTAACCCAGGGGGCTTTTCCCTTTCCAGGAACCTTTGACAGAGCCAGGGATCTTGTCACCCGGGCTGGCCTGGACCCTCTTAATTGCCTTCGGCTGGGGCTGGAAGAGATCAAGTTACGTTGGGTCCCCCACCTGAAAATGTGGCAAGGGAAGCGGGTACGATTCAGCTGGGACAAGAGGTCTTATGTAGAGCTTTTCGTGACGGAAACTGGCCCCCCGATGGTCTCTCGCCTGGCAGTCATCCGCTCCCACATCCTCCACCAGGTGGAACGGAGAGGACTCTGTTTTCCCAGTAAGCTGGACCGCTACAGGGAGCAGGGCATGCCGTGGCTGGAAAAGTGTCTTGTGGGGCTGCCCAATAAGATGGTCCATGGGGAGAAATTAGAGACGCTCACGTTCCTTTCATGCATTGGCATCATCGAAAATGGAGACTACGTGGACTACGTGGCACCACGCGAGCTCACACTGGACCTGCCTTTGAGGCAATCAAAGATGCAGGAATTACATCTGCAGTCCCACCACAGTCTCCCGAAAGTTGGGCCCTTGGTGGTGTGGCGCCTGCACGAGGACATTCCGTGCAGGGTACCAAAACTAGAAACACATCTGACTTCCAAAGAGCCCCAAAACAAAAAAAACCCGCCAGGAAGAGCCAGAGGACATCCAGGCTGTGGATGAGGAGGACAGACCAGCTGACATACAGAAGCAGACACTGGGGTATATCCCCATAAACTGCCATCCACGCTGGTCAGCCGCTGAGCTCTCCTTTGTTGACCTGACCAGAATTGTCTCACACAGAAAGGCAGATATTGCATATTTAAAACAATGTGAGCAAAACCTGGTCCCTGCCAGACATTTTAAGGCGTTTATCAAAAAGAGGCAGAGGATGCAGAGAGACAACTAAGTCCAAAGAAGATTTTTCATGTTATGTTGTTAGTTTTCTTAAGTTCATTGTTATGATTACAGCATCTGCGCATTGGTGTGTTCATACTTCATTAGTATTACTATAAGAAAAACAAAAGAAAGAAGTAGTAAGTTTAAACAAAATTAAAAAAAAAAAAACAACAAACAAAAAAACAAACAAAAAAAACCTCCACATGGACTCTGACTTGACGTGGCGTGGGGGCTTGCGTGCCTCGGATGCACTGAGGCCAGACCAAAGAGTCCACAACTTACCTTTAAATACACTTACCTACCTCTTATGCGTTAATACCAACCAAACAGTCCACGACTTACCTTCAAAATACTTACCTACCTCTTATACCTTAACGCCTACCTCATCTCTCATGGGTGTCAAGATTTTTCGAAAAAGTCACTCCATGGGTGGTACGAATAGACTCCAAATGACCTGAAACGTGCTCCTAAATACTTTCTGCGTGCTCGATTTCGGCCCCCAACACTTGCTGAAATTTTCATCCCATTCATTTCCAATGGGGAGGACATTTTGCTCTATAACTCGGGAACCAAAAATCGTAGAGACTCGGGAGTGGGTGGCATCAGACCTAATTCGGGGGCTCTGAACGCGCCAGTCTTGGACCCATGTCTCTACGACCTTCCGTTGCCGAGATACAGCCATTTCAAAAACAGGAAGTGACGTATCTCAGGACCGGAAGCTCGCACATGCTCGTGGGTGGCACTGTTGGAAAGGCCGTGCCTGAATTAGTGGGGATGGAGCTTGGTTCCAAGTCTCTATGACCTCCCTATCAAAAGTTATTCACGTTTGTCCCGTTTTGTCCAGCGAGACAAACCTCGTTTTATCCCCATACCTACCGTAACCCTAGCTCTAACCCTAGCCCTAACCCTACCCCTACCCTAACTCGGGAACCAAAAGTCGTAGAGACTCGGGAGTGGGTGGCATCAGACCTAATTCGGGGGCTCTGAACGCGCCAGTCTTGGACCCATGTCTCTACGACCTTCCGTTGCCGAGATACAGCCATTTCAAAAACAGGAAGTGACGTATCTCAGGACCGGAAGCTCGCACATGCTCGTGGGTGGCACTGTTGGAAAGGCCGTGCCTGAATTAGTGGGGATGGAGCTTGGTTCCAAGTCTCTATGACCTCCCTATCAAAAGTTATTCACGTTTGTCCCGTTTTGTCCAGCGAGACAAACCTCGTTTAACCCCCATACCTACCGTAACCCTAGCTCTAACCCTAGCCCTAACCCTACCCCTACCCTAACTCGGGAACCAAAAGTCGTAGAGGCTCGGGAGTGGGTGGCATCAGACCTAATTCGGGGGCTCTGAACGCGCCAGTCTTGGACCCATGTCTCTACGACCTTCCGTTGCCGAGATACAGCCATTTCAAAAACAGGAAGTGACGTATCTCAGGACCGGAAGCTCGCACATGCTCGTGGGTGGCACTGATGGAAAGGCCGTGCCTGAATTAGTGGGGATGGAGCTTGGTTCCAAGTCTCTATGACCTCCCTATCAAAAGTTATTCACGTTTGTCCCGTTTTGTCCAGCGAGACAAACCTCGTTTAACCCCCATACCTACCGTAACCCTAGCTCTAACCCTAGCCCTAACCCTACCCCTACCCTAACTCGGGAACCAAAAGTCGTAGAGGCTCGGGAGTGGGTGGCATCAGACCTAATTCGGGGGCTCTGAACGCGCCAGTCTTGGACCCATGTCTCTACGACCTTCCGTTGCCGAGATACGGCCATTTCAAAATCCGGAAGTGACGTATCTCAGGACCCGAAGCTCGCACATGCTCGTGGGTGGTACTGTTGGAAAGGCCGTGCCTGAATTAGTGGGGATGGAGCTTGGTTCCAAGTCTCTATGACCTCCCTATCAAAAGTTATTCACGTTTGTCCCGTTTTGTCCAGTGAGACAAACCTCGTTTTACCCCCATACCTAACCCTAACCCTAACCCCTAACTCTAACCCTAACCCTAACCCAGGGGGCTTTTCCCTTTCCAGGAACCTTTGACAGAGCCAGGGATCTTGTCACCCGGGCTGGCCTGGACCCTCTTAATTGCCTTCGGCTGGGGCTGGAAGAGATCAAGTTACGTTGGGTCCCCCACCTGAAAATGTGGCAAGGGAAGCGGGTACGATTCAGCTGGGACAAGAGGTCTTATGTAGAGCTTTTCGTGACGGAAACTGGCCCCCCGATGGTCTCTCGCCTGGCAGTCATCCGCTCCCACATCCTCCACCAGGTGGAACGGAGAGGACTCTGTTTTCCCAGTAAGCTGGACCGCTACAGGGAGCAGGGCATGCCGTGGCTGGAAAAGTGTCTTGTGGGGCTGCCCAATAAGATGGTCCATGGGGAGAAATTAGAGACGCTCACGTTCCTTTCATGCATTGGCATCATCGAAAATGGAGACTACGTGGACTACGTGGCACCACGCGAGCTCACACTGGACCTGCCTTTGAGGCAATCAAAGATGCAGGAATTACATCTGCAGTCCCACCACAGTCTCCCGAAAGTTGGGCCCTTGGTGGTGTGGCGCCTGCACGAGGACATTCCGTGCAGGGTACCAAAACTAGAAACACATCTGACTTCCAAAGAGCCCCAAAACAAAAAAAACCCGCCAGGAAGAGCCAGAGGACATCCAGGCTGTGGATGAGGAGGACAGACCAGCTGACATACAGAAGCAGACACTGGGGTATATCCCCATAAACTGCCATCCACGCTGGTCAGCCGCTGAGCTCTCCTTTGTTGACCTGACCAGAATTGTCTCACACAGAAAGGCAGATATTGCATATTTAAAACAATGTGAGCAAAACCTGGTCCCTGCCAGACATTTTAAGGCGTTTATCAAAAAGAGGCAGAGGATGCAGAGAGACAACTAAGTCCAAAGAAGATTTTTCATGTTATGTTGTTAGTTTTCTTAAGTTCATTGTTATGATTACAGCATCTGCGCATTGGTGTGTTCATACTTCATTAGTATTACTATAAGAAAAACAAAAGAAAGAAGTAGTAAGTTTAAACAAAATTAAAAAAAAAAAAACAACAAACAAAAAAACAAACAAAAAAAACCTCCACATGGACTCTGACTTGACGTGGCGTGGGGGCTTGCGTGCCTCGGATGCACTGAGGCCAGACCAAAGAGTCCACAACTTACCTTTAAATACACTTACCTACCTCTTATGCGTTAATACCAACCAAACAGTCCACGACTTACCTTCAAAATACTTACCTACCTCTTATACCTTAACGCCTACCTCATCTCTCATGGGTGTCAAGATTTTTCGAAAAAGTCACTCCATGGGTGGTACGAATAGACTCCAAATGACCTGAAACGTGCTCCTAAATACTTTCTGCGTGCTCGATTTCGGCCCCCAACACTTGCTGAAATTTTCATCCCATTCATTTCCAATGGGGAGGACATTTTGCTCTATAACTCGGGAACCAAAAATCGTAGAGACTCGGGAGTGGGTGGCATCAGACCTAATTCGGGGGCTCTGAACGCGCCAGTCTTGGACCCATGTCTCTACGACCTTCCGTTGCCGAGATACAGCCATTTCAAAAACAGGAAGTGACGTATCTCAGGACCGGAAGCTCGCACATGCTCGTGGGTGGCACTGTTGGAAAGGCCGTGCCTGAATTAGTGGGGATGGAGCTTGGTTCCAAGTCTCTATGACCTCCCTATCAAAAGTTATTCACGTTTGTCCCGTTTTGTCCAGCGAGACAAACCTCGTTTTATCCCCATACCTACCGTAACCCTAGCTCTAACCCTAGCCCTAACCCTACCCCTACCCTAACTCGGGAACCAAAAGTCGTAGAGACTCGGGAGTGGGTGGCATCAGACCTAATTCGGGGGCTCTGAACGCGCCAGTCTTGGACCCATGTCTCTACGACCTTCCGTTGCCGAGATACAGCCATTTCAAAAACAGGAAGTGACGTATCTCAGGACCGGAAGCTCGCACATGCTCGTGGGTGGCACTGTTGGAAAGGCCGTGCCTGAATTAGTGGGGATGGAGCTTGGTTCCAAGTCTCTATGACCTCCCTATCAAAAGTTATTCACGTTTGTCCCGTTTTGTCCAGCGAGACAAACCTCGTTTTATCCCCATACCTACCGTAACCCTAGCTCTAACCCTAGCCCTAACCCTACCCCTACCCTAACTCGGGAACCAAAAGTCGTAGAGACTCGGGAGTGGGTGGCATCAGACCTAATTCGGGGGCTCTGAACGCGCCAGTCTTGGACCCATGTCTCTACGACCTTCCGTTGCCGAGATACAGCCATTTCAAAAACAGGAAGTGACGTATCTCAGGACCGGAAGCTCGCACATGCTCGTGGGTGGCACTGTTGGAAAGGCCGTGCCTGAATTAGTGGGGATGGAGCTTGGTTCCAAGTCTCTATGACCTCCCTATCAAAAGTTATTCACGTTTGTCCCGTTTTGTCCAGCGAGACAAACCTCGTTTAACCCCCATACCTACCGTAACCCTAGCTCTAACCCTAGCCCTAACCCTACCCCTACCCTAACTCGGGAACCAAAAGTCGTAGAGGCTCGGGAGTGGGTGGCATCAGACCTAATTCGGGGGCTCTGAACGCGCCAGTCTTGGACCCATGTCTCTACGACCTTCCGTTGCCGAGATACAGCCATTTCAAAAACAGGAAGTGACGTATCTCAGGACCGGAAGCTCGCACATGCTCGTGGGTGGCACTGATGGAAAGGCCGTGCCTGAATTAGTGGGGATGGAGCTTGGTTCCAAGTCTCTATGACCTCCCTATCAAAAGTTATTCACGTTTGTCCCGTTTTGTCCAGCGAGACAAACCTCGTTTAACCCCCATACCTACCGTAACCCTAGCTCTAACCCTAGCCCTAACCCTACCCCTACCCTAACTCGGGAACCAAAAGTCGTAGAGGCTCGGGAGTGGGTGGCATCAGACCTAATTCGGGGGCTCTGAACGCGCCAGTCTTGGACCCATGTCTCTACGACCTTCCGTTGCCGAGATACGGCCATTTCAAAATCCGGAAGTGACGTATCTCAGGACCCGAAGCTCGCACATGCTCGTGGGTGGTACTGTTGGAAAGGCCGTGCCTGAATTAGTGGGGATGGAGCTTGGTTCCAAGTCTCTATGACCTCCCTATCAAAAGTTATTCACGTTTGTCCCGTTTTGTCCAGTGAGACAAACCTCGTTTTACCCCCATACCTAACCCTAACCCTAACCCCTAACTCTAACCCTAACCCTAACCCAGGGGGCTTTTCCCTTTCCAGGAACCTTTGACAGAGCCAGGGATCTTGTCACCCGGGCTGGCCTGGACCCTCTTAATTGCCTTCGGCTGGGGCTGGAAGAGATCAAGTTACGTTGGGTCCCCCACCTGAAAATGTGGCAAGGGAAGCGGGTACGATTCAGCTGGGACAAGAGGTCTTATGTAGAGCTTTTCGTGACGGAAACTGGCCCCCCGATGGTCTCTCGCCTGGCAGTCATCCGCTCCCACATCCTCCACCAGGTGGAACGGAGAGGACTCTGTTTTCCCAGTAAGCTGGACCGCTACAGGGAGCAGGGCATGCCGTGGCTGGAAAAGTGTCTTGTGGGGCTGCCCAATAAGATGGTCCATGGGGAGAAATTAGAGACGCTCACGTTCCTTTCATGCATTGGCATCATCGAAAATGGAGACTACGTGGACTACGTGGCACCACGCGAGCTCACACTGGACCTGCCTTTGAGGCAATCAAAGATGCAGGAATTACATCTGCAGTCCCACCACAGTCTCCCGAAAGTTGGGCCCTTGGTGGTGTGGCGCCTGCACGAGGACATTCCGTGCAGGGTACCAAAACTAGAAACACATCTGACTTCCAAAGAGCCCCAAAACAAAAAAAACCCGCCAGGAAGAGCCAGAGGACATCCAGGCTGTGGATGAGGAGGACAGACCAGCTGACATACAGAAGCAGACACTGGGGTATATCCCCATAAACTGCCATCCACGCTGGTCAGCCGCTGAGCTCTCCTTTGTTGACCTGACCAGAATTGTCTCACACAGAAAGGCAGATATTGCATATTTAAAACAATGTGAGCAAAACCTGGTCCCTGCCAGACATTTTAAGGCGTTTATCAAAAAGAGGCAGAGGATGCAGAGAGACAACTAAGTCCAAAGAAGATTTTTCATGTTATGTTGTTAGTTTTCTTAAGTTCATTGTTATGATTACAGCATCTGCGCATTGGTGTGTTCATACTTCATTAGTATTACTATAAGAAAAACAAAAGAAAGAAGTAGTAAGTTTAAACAAAATTAAAAAAAAAAAAACAACAAACAAAAAAACAAACAAAAAAAACCTCCACATGGACTCTGACTTGACGTGGCGTGGGGGCTTGCGTGCCTCGGATGCACTGAGGCCAGACCAAAGAGTCCACAACTTACCTTTAAATACACTTACCTACCTCTTATGCGTTAATACCAACCAAACAGTCCACGACTTACCTTCAAAATACTTACCTACCTCTTATACCTTAACGCCTACCTCATCTCTCATGGGTGTCAAGATTTTTCGAAAAAGTCACTCCATGGGTGGTACGAATAGACTCCAAATGACCTGAAACGTGCTCCTAAATACTTTCTGCGTGCTCGATTTCGGCCCCCAACACTTGCTGAAATTTTCATCCCATTCATTTCCAATGGGGAGGACATTTTGCTCTATAACTCGGGAACCAAAAATCGTAGAGACTCGGGAGTGGGTGGCATCAGACCTAATTCGGGGGCTCTGAACGCGCCAGTCTTGGACCCATGTCTCTACGACCTTCCGTTGCCGAGATACAGCCATTTCAAAAACAGGAAGTGACGTATCTCAGGACCGGAAGCTCGCACATGCTCGTGGGTGGCACTGTTGGAAAGGCCGTGCCTGAATTAGTGGGGATGGAGCTTGGTTCCAAGTCTCTATGACCTCCCTATCAAAAGTTATTCACGTTTGTCCCGTTTTGTCCAGCGAGACAAACCTCGTTTTATCCCCATACCTACCGTAACCCTAGCTCTAACCCTAGCCCTAACCCTACCCCTACCCTAACTCGGGAACCAAAAGTCGTAGAGACTCGGGAGTGGGTGGCATCAGACCTAATTCGGGGGCTCTGAACGCGCCAGTCTTGGACCCATGTCTCTACGACCTTCCGTTGCCGAGATACAGCCATTTCAAAAACAGGAAGTGACGTATCTCAGGACCGGAAGCTCGCACATGCTCGTGGGTGGCACTGTTGGAAAGGCCGTGCCTGAATTAGTGGGGATGGAGCTTGGTTCCAAGTCTCTATGACCTCCCTATCAAAAGTTATTCACGTTTGTCCCGTTTTGTCCAGCGAGACAAACCTCGTTTTATCCCCATACCTACCGTAACCCTAGCTCTAACCCTAGCCCTAACCCTACCCCTACCCTAACTCGGGAACCAAAAGTCGTAGAGACTCGGGAGTGGGTGGCATCAGACCTAATTCGGGGGCTCTGAACGCGCCAGTCTTGGACCCATGTCTCTACGACCTTCCGTTGCCGAGATACAGCCATTTCAAAAACAGGAAGTGACGTATCTCAGGACCGGAAGCTCGCACATGCTCGTGGGTGGCACTGTTGGAAAGGCCGTGCCTGAATTAGTGGGGATGGAGCTTGGTTCCAAGTCTCTATGACCTCCCTATCAAAAGTTATTCACGTTTGTCCCGTTTTGTCCAGCGAGACAAACCTCGTTTAACCCCCATACCTACCGTAACCCTAGCTCTAACCCTAGCCCTAACCCTACCCCTACCCTAACTCGGGAACCAAAAGTCGTAGAGGCTCGGGAGTGGGTGGCATCAGACCTAATTCGGGGGCTCTGAACGCGCCAGTCTTGGACCCATGTCTCTACGACCTTCCGTTGCCGAGATACAGCCATTTCAAAAACAGGAAGTGACGTATCTCAGGACCGGAAGCTCGCACATGCTCGTGGGTGGCACTGATGGAAAGGCCGTGCCTGAATTAGTGGGGATGGAGCTTGGTTCCAAGTCTCTATGACCTCCCTATCAAAAGTTATTCACGTTTGTCCCGTTTTGTCCAGCGAGACAAACCTCGTTTAACCCCCATACCTACCGTAACCCTAGCTCTAACCCTAGCCCTAACCCTACCCCTACCCTAACTCGGGAACCAAAAGTCGTAGAGGCTCGGGAGTGGGTGGCATCAGACCTAATTCGGGGGCTCTGAACGCGCCAGTCTTGGACCCATGTCTCTACGACCTTCCGTTGCCGAGATACGGCCATTTCAAAATCCGGAAGTGACGTATCTCAGGACCCGAAGCTCGCACATGCTCGTGGGTGGTACTGTTGGAAAGGCCGTGCCTGAATTAGTGGGGATGGAGCTTGGTTCCAAGTCTCTATGACCTCCCTATCAAAAGTTATTCACGTTTGTCCCGTTTTGTCCAGTGAGACAAACCTCGTTTTACCCCCATACCTAACCCTAACCCTAACCCCTAACTCTAACCCTAACCCTAACCCAGGGGGCTTTTCCCTTTCCAGGAACCTTTGACAGAGCCAGGGATCTTGTCACCCGGGCTGGCCTGGACCCTCTTAATTGCCTTCGGCTGGGGCTGGAAGAGATCAAGTTACGTTGGGTCCCCCACCTGAAAATGTGGCAAGGGAAGCGGGTACGATTCAGCTGGGACAAGAGGTCTTATGTAGAGCTTTTCGTGACGGAAACTGGCCCCCCGATGGTCTCTCGCCTGGCAGTCATCCGCTCCCACATCCTCCACCAGGTGGAACGGAGAGGACTCTGTTTTCCCAGTAAGCTGGACCGCTACAGGGAGCAGGGCATGCCGTGGCTGGAAAAGTGTCTTGTGGGGCTGCCCAATAAGATGGTCCATGGGGAGAAATTAGAGACGCTCACGTTCCTTTCATGCATTGGCATCATCGAAAATGGAGACTACGTGGACTACGTGGCACCACGCGAGCTCACACTGGACCTGCCTTTGAGGCAATCAAAGATGCAGGAATTACATCTGCAGTCCCACCACAGTCTCCCGAAAGTTGGGCCCTTGGTGGTGTGGCGCCTGCACGAGGACATTCCGTGCAGGGTACCAAAACTAGAAACACATCTGACTTCCAAAGAGCCCCAAAACAAAAAAAACCCGCCAGGAAGAGCCAGAGGACATCCAGGCTGTGGATGAGGAGGACAGACCAGCTGACATACAGAAGCAGACACTGGGGTATATCCCCATAAACTGCCATCCACGCTGGTCAGCCGCTGAGCTCTCCTTTGTTGACCTGACCAGAATTGTCTCACACAGAAAGGCAGATATTGCATATTTAAAACAATGTGAGCAAAACCTGGTCCCTGCCAGACATTTTAAGGCGTTTATCAAAAAGAGGCAGAGGATGCAGAGAGACAACTAAGTCCAAAGAAGATTTTTCATGTTATGTTGTTAGTTTTCTTAAGTTCATTGTTATGATTACAGCATCTGCGCATTGGTGTGTTCATACTTCATTAGTATTACTATAAGAAAAACAAAAGAAAGAAGTAGTAAGTTTAAACAAAATTAAAAAAAAAAAAACAACAAACAAAAAAACAAACAAAAAAAACCTCCACATGGACTCTGACTTGACGTGGCGTGGGGGCTTGCGTGCCTCGGATGCACTGAGGCCAGACCAAAGAGTCCACAACTTACCTTTAAATACACTTACCTACCTCTTATGCGTTAATACCAACCAAACAGTCCACGACTTACCTTCAAAATACTTACCTACCTCTTATACCTTAACGCCTACCTCATCTCTCATGGGTGTCAAGATTTTTCGAAAAAGTCACTCCATGGGTGGTACGAATAGACTCCAAATGACCTGAAACGTGCTCCTAAATACTTTCTGCGTGCTCGATTTCGGCCCCCAACACTTGCTGAAATTTTCATCCCATTCATTTCCAATGGGGAGGACATTTTGCTCTATAACTCGGGAACCAAAAATCGTAGAGACTCGGGAGTGGGTGGCATCAGACCTAATTCGGGGGCTCTGAACGCGCCAGTCTTGGACCCATGTCTCTACGACCTTCCGTTGCCGAGATACAGCCATTTCAAAAACAGGAAGTGACGTATCTCAGGACCGGAAGCTCGCACATGCTCGTGGGTGGCACTGTTGGAAAGGCCGTGCCTGAATTAGTGGGGATGGAGCTTGGTTCCAAGTCTCTATGACCTCCCTATCAAAAGTTATTCACGTTTGTCCCGTTTTGTCCAGCGAGACAAACCTCGTTTTATCCCCATACCTACCGTAACCCTAGCTCTAACCCTAGCCCTAACCCTACCCCTACCCTAACTCGGGAACCAAAAGTCGTAGAGACTCGGGAGTGGGTGGCATCAGACCTAATTCGGGGGCTCTGAACGCGCCAGTCTTGGACCCATGTCTCTACGACCTTCCGTTGCCGAGATACAGCCATTTCAAAAACAGGAAGTGACGTATCTCAGGACCGGAAGCTCGCACATGCTCGTGGGTGGCACTGTTGGAAAGGCCGTGCCTGAATTAGTGGGGATGGAGCTTGGTTCCAAGTCTCTATGACCTCCCTATCAAAAGTTATTCACGTTTGTCCCGTTTTGTCCAGCGAGACAAACCTCGTTTAACCCCCATACCTACCGTAACCCTAGCTCTAACCCTAGCCCTAACCCTACCCCTACCCTAACTCGGGAACCAAAAGTCGTAGAGGCTCGGGAGTGGGTGGCATCAGACCTAATTCGGGGGCTCTGAACGCGCCAGTCTTGGACCCATGTCTCTACGACCTTCCGTTGCCGAGATACAGCCATTTCAAAAACAGGAAGTGACGTATCTCAGGACCGGAAGCTCGCACATGCTCGTGGGTGGCACTGATGGAAAGGCCGTGCCTGAATTAGTGGGGATGGAGCTTGGTTCCAAGTCTCTATGACCTCCCTATCAAAAGTTATTCACGTTTGTCCCGTTTTGTCCAGCGAGACAAACCTCGTTTAACCCCCATACCTACCGTAACCCTAGCTCTAACCCTAGCCCTAACCCTACCCCTACCCTAACTCGGGAACCAAAAGTCGTAGAGGCTCGGGAGTGGGTGGCATCAGACCTAATTCGGGGGCTCTGAACGCGCCAGTCTTGGACCCATGTCTCTACGACCTTCCGTTGCCGAGATACGGCCATTTCAAAATCCGGAAGTGACGTATCTCAGGACCCGAAGCTCGCACATGCTCGTGGGTGGTACTGTTGGAAAGGCCGTGCCTGAATTAGTGGGGATGGAGCTTGGTTCCAAGTCTCTATGACCTCCCTATCAAAAGTTATTCACGTTTGTCCCGTTTTGTCCAGTGAGACAAACCTCGTTTTACCCCCATACCTAACCCTAACCCTAACCCCTAACTCTAACCCTAACCCTAACCCAGGGGGCTTTTCCCTTTCCAGGAACCTTTGACAGAGCCAGGGATCTTGTCACCCGGGCTGGCCTGGACCCTCTTAATTGCCTTCGGCTGGGGCTGGAAGAGATCAAGTTACGTTGGGTCCCCCACCTGAAAATGTGGCAAGGGAAGCGGGTACGATTCAGCTGGGACAAGAGGTCTTATGTAGAGCTTTTCGTGACGGAAACTGGCCCCCCGATGGTCTCTCGCCTGGCAGTCATCCGCTCCCACATCCTCCACCAGGTGGAACGGAGAGGACTCTGTTTTCCCAGTAAGCTGGACCGCTACAGGGAGCAGGGCATGCCGTGGCTGGAAAAGTGTCTTGTGGGGCTGCCCAATAAGATGGTCCATGGGGAGAAATTAGAGACGCTCACGTTCCTTTCATGCATTGGCATCATCGAAAATGGAGACTACGTGGACTACGTGGCACCACGCGAGCTCACACTGGACCTGCCTTTGAGGCAATCAAAGATGCAGGAATTACATCTGCAGTCCCACCACAGTCTCCCGAAAGTTGGGCCCTTGGTGGTGTGGCGCCTGCACGAGGACATTCCGTGCAGGGTACCAAAACTAGAAACACATCTGACTTCCAAAGAGCCCCAAAACAAAAAAAACCCG
>NW_027095949.1:0-145000 GCF_963924715.1 Thunnus thynnus | reverse complement strand
ACGGTAACAGCAGTATAATCTCAGCTGCTAATCAGTGAGTTTGTCCTCAGACTCTTTCCTGTCACTTCATTAGATTCACATTAACCCTTTCACTGCCGGCTGTTCAAGTGAGGCTGATACACCCACCGATTAGTCCATCTCACTGTCAATCAGCATATCAATAGCTCTGATCCTTACAAACCAAATGAGCTGTCATGATTGGTTGTGTGTTGTCATGGCGATCCAAACCACATGTGAGCATCAGGTTTTAGTTGGTTGGTCCAATCTTTCTAAATGGAAGCCCCCCCATCCCCAGTGCAAATAACAGGCTGGAGTGTGTATGAATGAGAGGTGCGTTGGATAAACGCCCTTTATTTATTTTAGCTGTCATTCACATGATGAAGCCGCTCAGGGCGGTTTCTGCCAGCAGCTTCCTGTCAGAAACTACATAAAGCTGATGAGGAGATAAAGGATTCAGAGAAAACACCACACCTGTTTAACATAAAAAGACACGATGAGTCCAACAGATGAGCAGAGGGAGACGACACAGAGACGGAGACGGACGTCTACCTGGACATGGATCACCTGCTGATGCTGTTGCTGCTGCTGTGGAGCTCAGGTAAGACTTGCTGTAATGTAAAAATACTGAGTTCAAGTCAAACAGCAGCTTTGAAAACTGCAGTAAAAGTCAACATGGTCAGTAAAATGTAGTGAAGTGTGTTCAGTAAAAGTTCTGATACTTGCTGTAATGAGTTTTATCTCTTTAACTTCTAATAACAAACCAATAATTCATGTGTTCATCATCTAATAATGAAAATTCAAAGAATATAAATGTAAAATCCTGCTGACATCTTCGGGCTGTTTGTGGGTCACGTGACCATCACTTGCAGGGACTGTGGGTATATTAAGAAGAACAGGGAGGGACTTTGGAGGCAGTTTGATTGACAGGCCGGTGCAGGACATGAGCAACACATGAGGAAGACCCTCGTTAAATAATGAAATTGTGACATCTGGTGGTGAAAGCTAAACATAGACCTGAAAAAAAAGATGCAGCTGAACTTAATTTGTGAGGAGGTTTTTTTTTTTGGACTTTTCTCATTTAATAAGTGACTTTTTATTATTCTACCTCTGTGTTCATTATTAGATGGGTGACATTGTTGGAGCTGTTTATTTAGGATGTTTGGATTTTACATTTATTTGATGTGTTTTAATCATTTGATGTGTTATTTTGTTGCTGTAATGTGGCATATAAGAGCTTCCATATGACAGTGTAGCCCAGTAAACATTTACATGAAAGCATCAGGAGCTACAGGAGAGTTATATGTGTACTTATACACAGGGTGCCATTTGTGTTTTTGAAACATTTTTATTCAGGAAAATGAATCAGAACCACAGTGATTCTATATAGATTATGAAACATATGAGGTTATTTCTCTCAGCTGTTACAGCAACATTTATAAAATAATTATGAAACTTGAACTTGACCACTGCATTTGCAGGAAAATTTTAATCCATTTTTTAAAAAGTAATTTATCAATTAGTGTGATATTTTCACTCTCAGTGATGTGATGTCATGTTCATGTCTTTCCTCATCTGGACACATAGGAGATGTGATCATATACAACAAAACTAAAGGTTTAATGTTAATTTAACATGTCAGAATTAAATCCCCCGACGCTCCTTTCAGTACTAAGGATACTCGGCCAGACGTGTCAATACTCTTAATGTCATTCTTGCAAGTCACTGTTTAATTCAGCTCTATGTGCAGCAAACTTCAATACTGAATAGAAAATAATCCCATCGTGCAACAGTACAACATGCTGTTATCATAAAAATAAACAGGCTACAGTATATGTCTACATGTCAGACTAAGAAAACAGTCTGATGACGGACGTCTGTCTTCTTTTTATATTTTCCTGGGGAGGGGTCATCAAAATTAAGTTGAGAGGTTTTTCTGTGACAGGAAAGTTTTTGAGGAGAAACTAACTGATAAGCATCTGATGTGAGATTACACAGTATATATCTGTTACCATGGCAACAGCAGAGCATTTCCTGTCATGTAAAGGACTGACTGTTGCGAAACACTTTTTCCTCTTATCAAATATATGTGTTTGAGCTGCTTCCTGTAACTCTGTCAAACTGTTTCTCACACTTAACGCTCTAAAATCCAGTTTCCCCTTTTCATCACTTAAAGATTGTTAAAATAATCAAACTCCACTCTGACAGCGTCGGACATATTGTCTATCATGTCGTTCATATTCACTCATGAGTG
This sequence comes from Thunnus thynnus, assembly GCF_963924715.1. Taxonomy (NCBI): domain Eukaryota; kingdom Metazoa; phylum Chordata; class Actinopteri; order Scombriformes; family Scombridae; genus Thunnus; species Thunnus thynnus. Next base: position 142,749 of record NW_027095949.1, on the reverse strand, counting down.
AATTCTTCAAAAAGGCTCCAAGTTTTTATTGCTGCATCGTTCCATCAGATGGAAATAATCTACATTTCTGCTGCTGCATCATTTTAGACACATTTCCCCAAAATTCAGAAGACAGTTTGGGTATTTTTGAAAACGTTGGGATCTCATCTAGAATTTAAAATAAAGTCCTGCAAGTTTAAACAAAGTCTGGCTGCACAGCATGAACTCGTACTGAGGACGATGATGAAGAAAAGGCCGATATCTCAAAATCTGGTGAAATAATTCCAGTGAACTGACGCTTTAACCTGCGGTTAGAGGCTTCAGTTCTGAGAAACTGCTCATCACACATACAGTCTTTAAATAGCACAGTAGTTATATGATGTCACCACACAGGATTTCTGGGTATTGAAGTCATTCTGAGCTGCTGTTTTGCATTAACTCTACATGAACCCGTGTGTTGGTTAACTCTACATGAACCAGTCTGTTGGTTAACTCTATATGAACCAGTCTGTTGCACTAAAACATAATTCTGGTTTATTTTCATAGTTTTGTTCATCATTTCTATCAGTAATAACAACATCGTACTCAACAAGTTAATCAGAGATCTGTGAACATGGTGACATCACTAAAAAGACGTCTGATTGGTCAGAAACACGAGCAGTCAGACGATCAGACAGGAAACAAACCAACATGTTAGTTTTCCTTTAACTCTGTATGAAGCGTCTGTTGAGCTTGTGTTCATGTGTTCATCTCATCTGCTGCTCTTCAGAGAAGAAGCAGAAAGTAGAAGCAGTGAGGTCGAGAAAAAAGGTTTTAAAGTTTCAGACTGACCAGGCAAAGAGAGACGTTTGTTTTTCCTTCATTTTTTGTCTTTTTATGAGGATTATTTTCACCCCAGAATAATTGAGAGTTTTCTAGTTACTGTAAATTTAACATGTTATTTTCATACACAAATTATAATTGTTTGTAGCATCGACTTCAACATCTGTGTGTTTTCAGTGAGATGAGCTCTGAGCTGCTGCAAAGCCTCACATTGTTTGTTCAGTTCACAGCTCTGCAACAATATAAATATTAATTTTCTGATTTTCTCTGCAGGACTCCAGGCTGAAGATAAACACCAACTAACAGGTAAAAAGAGAGAATATATCTCATCTGGTCTGGGAACGCCTCTGATCCCCCAGGAGGAGCTGGAGGACGTTACCCGCACCTCCATCAGTGCTGCACAATGAATCCACTTTGGTTTATGAACAAATACCCTCAAAACTGATAACTAATAAAATATGCTAATGTTAGCATTGAAAAGTGAAAATCTAGATTTTGGATGTCATCACTGCTCGCTGTAGAGCTGCACACCGCTAATTTCTATAAAATCTATATCAGATCTATTAAATGCAACGCATGGCATTGTGGGATTGTTTGCAGGAAGTAGTGTACATGACATGAACACGACTTTTTTGTTCCATTGTGGATCATTTGAGGCTCTAAATGTTGGATAAATTTACACACAGAATTCACACACTGAAACAAAATGGAGGAGAGTAAATAGAGTGAACTTTGTAGTAAATAGTGAGTGATTTCAGACACAGTCTTAGTCTTGCTTCTATATCTGGTCTCTTGTGTATTGTATCCCACAATCCTCTGTTTTCCTCCAGGTTCTCAGTGTGAAAGCACAGCCAAGGCTGACATCGTGCTGTTGGTCTGTGAATCCGAGAGCACCACCTCTGAAGACCATGAAAACATTAAGTCCTTTCTAACTCAAGTAGTCAGCAACTTCAACATCGGCCCTGACAAAGTCCAGATCGGTAATAATTTTACTACTACAGTCAATCAATCAATTTTTATTTATATAGCGCCAAATCACAACAAAAGTCGTCTCAGGGCACTTTTCACATAGAGCAGGTCAAGACTGAACTCTTTAACTTACAGAGACCAAACAATTCCCCCATGAGCAAGCACTTGGCGACAGCGGTAAGGAAAAACTCCCCTTTAACGGGTAGAAACCTCAAGCAGACCCCGGCTCTTGGTGGGCGGCCATCTGCTTTGACCGGTTGGGTTGAGAGAGAGAAAGAGAGAGGGAAAGGGGGAGGGGGCAGAATAACAACAATCATAACAACAACAATAAGTATAAGCATCAGTAGCCAGGGAAGGATGCCAACAGGACTGTGAAGGACCGCGAAGGTTCGGCCCAGAACCCAGGGTTTCCTGCGAGATGAGAAAGCACAAAGAACTCCGAGGAAGAAGCAAAGTCAGTGACATGCATTGATGTTACATGAATGCATACAGATGGAGAGGAGGAGGAGGAGAGAGGAGCTCAGTGCATCATGGGAAGTCCCCCAGCAGTCTAGGCCTATAGCAGCATAACTAAGGGCTGATCCAAGGCGAGCCTGGTCGGCCCTAACTATAAGCTTTATCAAAAAGGAAAGTTTTAAGCCTACTCTTAAACATAGAGAGGGTGTCTGCACCCCGGACCCAATCTGGAAGATGGTTCCACAGGAGAGGAGCCTGATAGCTGAAGGCTCTGCCTCCCATTCTACTTTTAAAGACTGTAGGAACCACCAGTAAGCTGCATACTGGGAGCACAGTGTTCTAGTGGGATAATACGGTACTATGAGCTCTTCAAGATATGATGGTGTCTGACCATTAAGGGCTTTGTAAGTTAGGAGAAGGATTTTAAATTCTATTGTAGATTTTACAGGAAGCCAATGTAGCGAAGCTAAAATGGGAGAAATGTGATCTCTTTTTCTAGTTTTAGTCAGAACACGTGCAGCTGCATTCTGGACCAGCTGGAGAGTCTTTAGAGACTTGTTAGGGGAGCCTGATAATAAGGAATTGCAATAATCCAGCCTAGAAGTAACAAATGCGTGGACTAGTTTTTCTGCATCTTTTAGGGACAGGATGTGCCTGATTTTTGTGATATTACGTAAGTGGAAAAAGGCAGTCCTTGAAATTTGATTTATGTGGGAGTTAAAGGACATATCCTGATCAAAGATAACGCCCAGATTCCTTACGGTGGTGCTGGAGGCCAGGGTAATGCCATCCAGAGTAGCTTTATCATTAGATAATGTGTTTCTAAGGTGTTTAGGGCCAAACACAATAACTTCAGTTTTATCTGAGTTTAGTAGCAGAAAATTGCAGGTCATCCAGGTCTTTATGTCCTTAAGGCATGCTTGGAGTCTAGTTAACTGATTGGTTTCATCAATCAGTTACAACTATTCACACTACTGCTCCTGGTACTATTACTACTACTGCTTGTGTATAAAGTACTCAAAATACTAAAATCTTTACACCACAATGTGAAAATATTCAAATACAGGTGCAGCTCCCAAATTACATGTTTAAGCTAAATAACTGCTGTCTGCATACAGCCTCCATTACTGCCAGTTATTTCCCAAAACATGCAGACATATTTTAGCTTTGTAATAACTTGCAGAATTCTCAAAACGTTCAAAATGAAATGTTCAGGTGATACACCTACCTTAAAATTCAGTGCTTCATCTACTGAAACACACATTTATAACTCATAGTAATTATGATTCAGCTTATAAAACAATTATCATTATTATCATTGTTATTCTCCTTATCATTTAAAATCAAAAGCTGGGTCAGTGTGTCAGTTTCACACATTTCTGTGTGTTTTCTGCAGGTCTGCTTCAGTGCAATGACGGATCACAGACCCAGTGGTTCCTGAGCGCCCACCAGACCAAACAATCCCTGCTGGAGGCCGTAGCCAACCTGCCACAGAGAGGAGGAGACGACTACATCATAGGTAATTTAACAGCAGACTGTCTGATCCACACCAGCTTTACACTGTGAGGGACTGAGACAGAGACTCTGATTAGATCCAAATATATTTACTTTCTGTATTTAGGTCTGTCAGCAGTGGAAAGAGAAGCTGTCAGTGATCTGTATTTTCACTTGAAGTATTTATAGTAATAAGAATATATTGAATATCCCTAACCCTCACACACACACTCACACACACACACACTCACACACACACACACACACACACACACTCACACACACACACACACACACACACACACACACACACACACACACACACACACTCACTCACACACACACACACACTCACACACACACACACACACACACTCACACACACACACACACACACACTCATATACACACACTCACACACACACACACACACACACTCACTCACACACACACACACACACACACACACACACACACATACACACACACACACACACACACACACACTCACACACACACTCACACACACACACACACTCACACACACACACACACACACACACTCACTCACACACACACACACACACACACACTCACACACACACACACACACACACTCACACACACACACACACACTCACACACACACACACACTCTCACACACACTCACACACACACTCTCACACACACACAGACACACACACACACACACACAGTGTGACTGAGGATTGTGGGAAAGAAAATGTGATGACAACACGTAACCGTGGTGATAACAGTGTGTAAGTCTCTATCATCCAGCTGTATAGTCATTAAACTGCTCAGTGTGTATCTTGGAAACTTGCAGACATGAACCATTTTATACTAAGTTTCTTCTTCTCTACAGGAACAGATGCTGAGCTGGATATAGATCTCTATGCAGTTCACCATAATGCTGCTACAGGCCGATAGTTTCTGTGTTTACTTTCATTCAGACTCACAAACAAACTTTTGAGGAGATTCATGTCAAAATCATATTTATGTGGAAAGCTGTAGGAGTCTCAGCAGCTCGCTCTGATGTTCATCATTGTGTGTAATAAACGTCTTTTACTGAATCCCTTGAATCTCTATAACAGAGCTGAGAGAACAAAGTTAGCCTGACACATAGAGACACAATGGCCACATTTATGGGAAATACATCAGGTTGAAATGAACCAGAATGTTCCTTTAATAATAATGTTATTGTAATAGTCTTATGATTATTAATATTGTGATATAACATTATTGTACAGTATCATGGTATAATGTTATATATCACAGACTGCTGATGCTGTTATAGTGATAGTGATTATAATAATTATAATAATACAAATAAAAGTCTCACAGTAGAATTTGAAGCTCTGTGATTGGATGTTTCTGACTGAAATGCATCTTGGGAGTTGTAGTTAACTTCTCTCTTTCAGTTTTTATGTCTACAGGCTTCTAGCTTTGACTTTTTATCAAAGAACCAGATATTTTGTTACACAGGTGTTGAAGTGCTGCAGCTGTCAGTCACCTAACAGTCTATGAACAAAGTAACGGGACCTTTATGTCTGGAACAAGCAACACATTAAATAAAGTCTCTGTATCTTTTAAAGCCTCTTTATTTCTGTCATACAGGAGAAGCTCTGACCATCATCCAATATGGTTTCTTTCAACCCAATAAGGGAATGCGTTCAGACTCCCAAAAAATTCTCATCCTGATTACTGATGGAGAGTCTGAGGGCGACCTATCCCTCCTCTCACAGCGCCTGAGAGACTCCGGCATTGAGATCTACACTATTGGTGATTGACTTTCTCTCTGCAACTCTGAAACTACATTATTTTACCATGAAAGTATAACATGACATTAATATGAATTAAACCAATCTGCTGCTCACAAGGAAGAAAGTAAATCTAAATATGTGGTGTGCTTTGGTAGTGATAATGAAGGACATATGATTTCTGTTTAATGGGATTAAAAATGCACAACCATCAGCATGTTCTGTCAATTCAGGTTTAATTAAGGAGCAGGAAGCAGCAGGAAACAATAATTTTATTACTTTTCCAACCAAATTGTTTTCTTTTCTTACTTTAACTTTTTATGGTTCAGTTTTAACATTTTTCTCTCAGGTGTTAATAATGTAAACGAGGCTCAGCTGAGGAGCATCGCCTCAGATCCTGATGAAATTCACATGTTCAGTGTCATCGACTTCTCGTTCCTCCTGGACATCGTTGCCAACCTCACCATCAACCTCTGTAACAGTGTCAACAGCTACAGCTCAGGTAGGCAAAGAGTCTGTTATCATCAAACAGTGATACATGTTAACACCACACTGATCTGCTGGTGTCAGAATTAATCTTTAGATATCAAGTTTTAAAAGCTGTTAAACATTTTGGACTCTTACAATTAGATATAAAATTATCTTACTGCTGGTTAGTTCTTCTTATCAGGCATGATAACAGAGAAAAGATCAGAAAATTCATCAGCAGGAGGCACTCTGGTCGCTGGCTTGTCGCTGGTTGTTCACTGCAGCCCTCTAGCGGTCATCGGCAGGAGGCGCTCTGGTCGCCGTCTGCTCACTACCGGCCCTCTAACTGTCATTTGCAGGAGGCACTGTGGACGCAGACTGTTCACTGCCAGCCCTCTAACGGTCATCTACAGGGAGCGCTCTGATCACTCGCTGGTTGCTGGCTGTTCACTGCAGCTCTCTAGCGATCATCGGCAGGGGGCGCTGTGGTTGCTGCTGCTCACTGCATCCCTTTAGCAGTCATCGGCAGGAGGCTCTCTGGTCACCGGCTGCTCACTACCGGCCCTTTGGCGGTCATCTGCAGGGGGCGCTGTGGTCACCGGCTGCTCGCTGCAGCCCTCTAGCAGTCATCTGCAGGGGGCTCTCTGGTCACCGGCTGCTCACTGCAGCCCTCTAGCTGTCATCTGCAGGGGGCGCAGTGGTCGCAGGCTGCTCACTGCAGCCCTTTAGCTGTCATCTGCAGGGGGCGTGGTGGTCGCCGGCTGCTCACTGTAGCCCTCTAGCGGTCATTGGCAGGGTGCGCTGTGGTCACTGGCTGCTCACTGTAGCCCTCTAGCCGTCATCCGCAGGGGGCGCGGTGGTCGCCGGCTGCTCACTGTAGCCCTCTAGCGGTAATTGGCAGGGTGCGCTGTGGTCGCTGGCTGCTCACTGTAGCCCTCTAGCCGTCATCTGCAGGGGGCGCTGTGGTCGCCGGCTGCTCACTGTAGCCCTCTAGCGGTCATTGGCAGGGGGCTCTCTGGTCGCCGGCTGCTCACTGTAGCCCTCTAGCCGTCATCAGCAGGGGGCTCTCTGGTCGCCGGCTGCTCACTGCAGCCCTCTAGCAGTCATCCGCAGGGGGCGCTGTGGTCGCCGGCTGCTCACTGTAGCCCTCTAGCGGTCATTGGCAGGGTGCGCTGTGGTCGCTGGCTGCTCACTGTAGCCCTCTAGCCGTCATCTGCAGGGGGCTCTCTGGTCGCCGGCTGCTCACTGCAGCCCTCTAGCAGTCATCCGCAGGGGGCGCTGTGGTCGCCGGCTGCTCACTGCAGCTCTCTAGCAGTCATCCGCAGGGGGCGCTGTGGTCGCCGGCTGCTCACTGCAGCTCTCTAGCCGTCATCAGCAGGGGAGCGTTCTGGTTGCCGGCTGCTCACTGCAGCCCTCTAGCTGTCATCGGCAGGAGGCGCTCTGGTCGCCGTCTGCTCACTACCGGCCCTCTAACTGTCATTTGCAGGAGGCGCTGTGGTCGCAGACTGTTCACTGCCAGCCCTCTAATGGTCATCTACAGGGAGCGCTCTGGTCACTCGCTGGTTGCTGGCTGTTCACTGCAGCTCTCTAGCGATCATCGGCAGGGGGCGCTGTGGTTGCTGGCTGCTCACTGCATCCCTCTAGCAGTCATCGGCAGGAGGCTCTCTGGTCGCCGGCTGCTCACTACCGGCCCTTTGGCGGTCATCTGCAGGGGGCGCTGTGGTCACCGGCTGCTCGCTGCAGCCCTCTAGCAGTCATCTGCAGGGGGCTCTCTGGTCACCGGCTGCTCACTGCAGCCCTCTAGCTGTCATCTGCAGGGGGCGCAGTGGTCGCAGGCTGCTCACTGCAGCCCTCTAGCTGTCATCTGCAGGGGGCGCTGTGGTCGCCGGCTGCTCACTGCAGCCCTCTAGCTGTCATCTGCAGGGGGCGCGGTGGTCGCCGGCTGCTCACTGCAGCTCTCTAGCAGTCATCAGCAGAGGGGCGTTCTGGTTGCTGGCTGTTCACTGCAGCCCTCTACCGGTCATCTGCAGGAGACGCTGTGGTCGCTGCCTGCTCACTGCAGCCCTCTAGCGGTCATCTGCAGGAGGCGCTGTGGTCGCTGCCTGCTCACTGCAGCTCTCTAACGGTCATCGGCAGGGGGCGCTGTGGTCGCTGCCTGCTCACTGCAGCCCTCTAGCGGTCATCTGCAGGGGGCGCTGTGGTCACTGGCTGCTCACTGCAGCCCTCTAGCGGTCATCTGCAGGGGGCGCTGTGGTCACTGGCTGCTCACTGCAGCCCTCTAGCGGTCATCTGCAGGGGGCGCTGTGGTCGCTGCCTGCTCACTGCAGCCCTCTAGCTGTCATCTGCAGGGGGCACTCTGCTCGCTGGCTGCTAACTGCAGCGCTCTAGCTGTCATCTGCAGAAGGCGCTGTGGTCGCCGGCTGTTCACTGCAGCCCTCTAGCAGTCATCCGCAGGGGGCGCTGTGGTCATCGGCTGCTCACTGCAGCCCTCTAGCTGTCATCTGCAGGGGAGCGTTCTGGTTGCTGGCTGTTCACTGCAGCCCTCGCGTGGTCATTGGCAGGGGTCTCTGTGGTCATCGGCTGCTCACTGCAGCCCTCTAGCGGTCATCGGCAGGAGGCGCTCTGGTCGCCGTCTGCTCACTACCGGCCCTCTAACTGTCATTTGCAGGAGGCGCTGTGGTCGCCAGCTGCTCACTGCAGCCCTCTAGCGGTCATCGGCAGGGGGCGTTGTGGTCGCCGGCTGCTCACTGCAACTCTCTAGCGATCATCGGCAGGGGGCGTTCTGGTCTCTGGCTGTTCACTACCAGCCCTCTAACGGTCATCTACAGGGAGCGCTCTGGTCACTGGCTGGTTGCTGGCTGTTCACTGCAGCTCTCTAGCGGTCATCGACAGGGGGCGTTCTGGTCGCTGGCTGCTCACTGCACCCCTTTAGCTGTCATCAGCAGGAAGCGCTCTGGTCGCCGGCTGCTCACTACCGGCCCTTTGGCAGTCATCTGCAAGGGGTGCTGTGGTCACCGGCTGCTCACTGCAGCCCTCTAGCAGTCATCGGCAGGAGGCGCTGTGGTCACCGGCTGCTCACTGCAGCCCTCTAGCGGTCATCGGCAGGAGGCGCTGTGGTCGCTGGCTTCTCACTGCAGCCCTCTAGCTGTCATCTGCAGGGGAGCGTTCTGGTTGCTGGCTGTTCACTGCAGCCCTCTAGCGGTCATCGGCAGGGGGCGTTGTGGTCGCCGGCTGCTCACTGCAACTCTCTAGCGATCATCGGCAGGGGGCGTTCTGGTCACTGGCTGTTCACTACCAGCCCTCTAACGGTCATCTACAGGGAGCGCTCTGGTCACTGGCTGGTTGCTGGCTGTTCACTGCAGCTCTCTAGCGGTCATCGACAGGGGGCGTTCTGGTTGCTGGCTGTTCACTGCAGCTCTCTAGCGGTCATCGACAAGGGGCGTTCTGGTCGCTGGCTGCTCACTGCACCCCTTTAGCTGTCATCAGCAGGAAGCGCTCTGGTCGCCGGCTGCTCACTACCGGCCCTTTGGCGGTCATCTGCAGGGGGCGCTGCGGTCACCGGCTGCTCACTGCAGCCCTCTAGCAGTCATCTGCAGGGGGCGCAGTGGTCGCCGGCTGCTCACTGCAGCCCTCTAGGGGTCATCTGCAGGGGGCGCTGTGGTCGCCGGCTGCTCACTGCAGCCCTCTAGCTGTCATCTGCAGGGGGCGTGGTGGTCGCCGGCTGCTCACTGCAGCTCTCTAGCAGTCATCAGCAGAGGGGCGTTCTGGTTGCTGGCTGTTCACTGCAGCCATCTACCGGTCATCTGCAGGAGACGCTGTGGTCGCTGCCTGCTCACTGTAGCCCTCTAGCCGTCATCTGCAGGGGGCTCTCTGGTCGCCGGCTGCTCACTGCAGCCCTCTAGCAGTCATCCGCAGGGGGCGCTGTGGTCGCCGGCTGCTCACTGCAGCTCTCTAGCAGTCATCCGCAGGGGGCGCTGTGGTCGCTGGCTGCTCACTGCAGCTCTCTAGCCGTCATCAGCAGGGGAGCGTTCTGGTTGCCGGCTGCTCACTGCAGCCCTCTAGCAGTCATCCGCAGGGGGCGCTGTGGTCGCCGGCTGCTCACTGCAGCCCTCTAGCAGTCATCCGCAGGGGGCGCTGTGGTCGCTGGCTGCTCACTGCAGCTCTCTAGCCGTCATCAGCAGGGGAGCGTTCTGGTTGCCGGCTGCTCACTGCAGCCCTCTAGCAGTCATCCGCAGGGGGCGCTGTGGTCGCCGGCTGCTCACTGCAGCCCTCTAGCAGTCATCCGCAGGGGGCGCTGTGGTCGCTGGCTGCTCACTGCAGCTCTCTAGCCGTCATCTGCAGGGGGCTCTCTGGTCGCCGGCTGCTCACTGCAGCCCTCTAGCAGTCATCCGCAGGGGGCGCTGTGGTCGCCGGCTGCTCACTGCAGCTCTCTAGCAGTCATCCGCAGGGGGCGCTGTGGTCGCTGGCTGCTCACTGCAGCTCTCTAGCCGTCATCAGCAGGGGAGCGTTCTGGTTGCCGGCTGCTCACTGCAGCCCTCTAGCTGTCATCGGCAGGAGGCGCTCTGGTCGCCGTCTGCTCACTACCGGCCCTCTAACTGTCATTTGCAGGAGGCGCTGTGGTCGCAGACTGTTCACTGCCAGCCCTCTAATGGTCATCTACAGGGAGCGCTCTGGTCACTCGCTGGTTGCTGGCTGTTCACTGCAGCTCTCTAGCGATCATCGGCAGGGGGCGCTGTGGTTGCTGGCTGCTCACTGCATCCCTCTAGCAGTCATCGGCAGGAGGCTCTCTGGTCGCCGGCTGCTCACTACCGGCCCTTTGGCGGTCATCTGCAGGGGGCGCTGTGGTCACCGGCTGCTCGCTGCAGCCCTCTAGCAGTCATCTGCAGGGGGCTCTCTGGTCACCGGCTGCTCACTGCAGCCCTCTAGCTGTCATCTGCAGGGGGCGCAGTGGTCGCAGGCTGCTCACTGCAGCCCTCTAGCTGTCATCTGCAGGGGGCGCGGTGGTCGCCGGCTGCTCACTGCAGCTCTCTAGCAGTCATCAGCAGAGGGGCGTTCTGGTTGCTGGCTGTTCACTGCAGCCCTCTACCGGTCATCTGCAGGAGACGCTGTGGTCGCTGCCTGCTCCCTGCAGCCCTCTAGCGGTCATCTGCAGGAGGCGCTGTGGTCGCTGCCTGCTCACTGCAGCTCTCTAACGGTCATCGGCAGGGGGCGCTGTGGTCGCTGCCTGCTCACTGCAGCCCTCTAGCGGTCATCTGCAGGGGGCGCTGTGGTCACTGGCTGCTCACTGCAGCCCTCTAGCGGTCATCTGCAGGGGGCGCTGTGGTCACTGGCTGCTCACTGCAGCCCTCTAGCGGTCATCTGCAGGGGGCGCTGTGGTCGCTGCCTGCTCACTGCAGCCCTCTAGCTGTCATCTGCAGGGGGCACTCTGCTCGCTGGCTGCTAACTGCAGCGCTCTAGCTGTCATCTGCAGAAGGCGCTGTGGTCGCCGGCTGTTCACTGCAGCCCTCTAGCAGTCATCCGCAGGGGGCGCTGTGGTCATCGGCTGCTCACTGCAGCCCTCTAGCTGTCATCTGCAGGGGAGCGTTCTGGTTGCTGGCTGTTCACTGCAGCCCTCTCGTGGTCATTGGCAGGGGTCTCTGTGGTCATCGGCTGCTCACTGCAGCCCTCTAGCGGTCATCGGCAGGAGGCGCTCTGGTCGCCGTCTGCTCACTACCGGCCCTCTAACTGTCATTTGCAGGAGGCGCTGTGGTCGCCAGCTGCTCACTGCAGCCCTCTAGCGGTCATCGGCAGGGGGCGTTGTGGTCGCCGGCTGCTCACTGCAACTCTCTAGCGATCATCGGCAGGGGGCGTTCTGGTCTCTGGCTGTTCACTACCAGCCCTCTAACGGTCATCTACAGGGAGCGCTCTGGTCACTGGCTGGTTGCTGGCTGTTCACTGCAGCTCTCTAGCGGTCATCGACAGGGGGCGTTCTGGTCGCTGGCTGCTCACTGCACCCCTTTAGCTGTCATCAGCAGGAAGCGCTCTGGTCGCCGGCTGCTCACTACCGGCCCTTTGGCGGTCATCTGCAAGGGGTGCTGTGGTCACCGGCTGCTCACTGCAGCCCTCTAGCAGTCATCGGCAGGAGGCGCTGTGGTCACCGGCTGCTCAGTGCAGCCCTCTAGCGGTCATCGGCAGGAGGCGCTGTGGTCGCTGGCTTCTCACTGCAGCCCTGTAGCTGTCATCTGCAGGGGAGCGTTCTGGTTGCTGGCTGTTCACTGCAGCCCTCTAGTGGTCATTGGCAGGGGTCTCTGTGGTCATCGGCTGCTCACTGCAGCCCTCTAGCGGTTATCGGCAGGAGGCGCTCTGGTCGCCGTCTGCTCACTACCGGCCCTCTAACTGTCATTTGCAGGAGGCGCTGTGGTCGCCAGCTGCTCACTGCAGCCCTCTAGCGGTCATCGGCAGGGGGCGTTGTGGTCGCCGGCTGCTCACTGCAACTCTCTAGCGATCATCGGCAGGGGGCGTTCTGGTCACTGGCTGTTCACTACCAGCCCTCTAACGGTCATCTACAGGGAGCGCTCTGGTCACTGGCTGGTTGCTGGCTGTTCACTGCAGCTCTCTAGCGGTCATCGACAGGGGGCGTTCTGGTTGCTGGCTGTTCACTGCAGCTCTCTAGCGGTCATCGACAAGGGGCGTTCTGGTCGCTGGCTGCTCACTGCACCCCTTTAGCTGTCATCAGCAGGAAGCGCTCTGGTCGCCGGCTGCTCACTACCGGCCCTTTGGCGGTCATCTGCAGGGGGCGCTGCGGTCACCGGCTGCTCACTGCAGCCCTCTAGCAGTCATCTGCAGGGGGCGCAGTGGTCGCCGGCTGCTCACTGCAGCCCTCTAGGGGTCATCTGCAGGGGGCGCTGTGGTCGCCGGCTGCTCACTGCAGCCCTCTAGCTGTCATCTGCAGGGGGCGTGGTGGTCGCCGGCTGCTCACTGCAGCTCTCTAGCAGTCATCAGCAGAGGGGCGTTCTGGTTGCTGGCTGTTCACTGCAGCCATCTACCGGTCATCTGCAGGAGACGCTGTGGTCGCTGCCTGCTCACTGTAGCCCTCTAGCCGTCATCTGCAGGGGGCTCTCTGGTCGCCGGCTGCTCACTGCAGCCCTCTAGCAGTCATCCGCAGGGGGCGCTGTGGTCGCCGGCTGCTCACTGCAGCTCTCTAGCAGTCATCCGCAGGGGGCGCTGTGGTCGCTGGCTGCTCACTGCAGCTCTCTAGCCGTCATCAGCAGGGGAGCGTTCTGGTTGCCGGCTGCTCACTGCAGCCCTCTAGCTGTCATCGGCAGGAGGCGCTCTGGTCGCCGTCTGCTCACTACCGGCCCTCTAACTGTCATTTGCAGGAGGCGCTGTGGTCGCAGACTGTTCACTGCCAGCCCTCTAACGGTCATCTACAGGGAGCGCTCTGGTCACTGGCTGGTTGCTGGCTGTTCACTGCAGCTCTCTAGCGATCATCGGCAGGGGGCGCTGTGGTTGCTGGCTGCTCACTGCATCCCTCTAGCAGTCATCGGCAGGAGGCTCTCTGGTCGCCGGCTGCTCACTACCGGCCCTTTGGCGGTCATCTGCAGGGGGCGCTGTGGTCACCGGCTGCTCGCTGCAGCCCTCTAGCAGTCATCTGCAGGGGGCTCTCTGGTCACCGGCTGCTCACTGCAGCCCTCTAGCTGTCATCTGCAGGGGGCGCAGTGGTCGCAGGCTGCTCACTGCAGCCCTCTAGCTGTCATCTGCAGGGGGCGCGGTGGTCGCCGGCTGCTCACTGCAGCTCTCTAGCAGTCATCAGCAGAGGGGCGTTCTGGTTGCTGGCTGTTCACTGCAGCCATCTACCGGTCATCTGCAGGAGACGCTGTGGTCGCTGCCTGCTCACTGCAGCTCTCTAGCAGTCATCCGCAGGGGGCGCTGTGGTCGCTGGCTGCTCACTGCAGCTCTCTAGCCATCATCAGCAGGGGAGCGTTCTGGTTGCTGGCTGTTCACTGCAGCCCTCTAGTGGTCATTGGCAGGGGTCTCTGTGGTCATCGGCTGCTCACTGCAGCCCTCTAGCGGTCATCGGCAGGAGGCGCTCTGGTCGCCGTCTGCTCACTACCGGCCCTCTAACTGTCATTTGCAGGAGGCGCTGTGGTCGCCAGCTGCTCACTGCAGCCCTCTAGCGGTCATCGGCAGGGGGCGTTGTGGTCGCCGGCTGCTCACTGCAGCTCTCTAGCGATCATCGGCAGGAGGCGCTGTGGTCGCTGGCTGCTCACTGCAGCCCTCTAGCGGTCATCTGCAGGGGGCGCTGTGGTCACTGGCTGCTCACTGCAGCCCTCTAGCGGTCATCGGCAGGAGGCGCTGTGGTCGCTGGCTGCTCACTGCAGCCCTCTAGCGGTCATCGGCAGTGGGCGTTGTGGTCGCCGGCTGCTCACTGCAACTCTCTAGCGATCATCGGCAGGGGGCGTTCTGGTCGCTGGCTGTTCACTACCAGCCCTCTAACGGTCATCTACAGGGAGCGCTCTGGTCACTGGCTGGTTGCTGGCTGTTCACTGCAGCTCTCTAGCGGTCATCGACAGGGGGCGTTCTGGTTGCTGGCTGTTCACTGCAGCTCTCTAGCGGTCATCGACAGGGGGCGTTCTGGTCACTGGCTGCTCACTGCACCCCTTTAGCTGTCATCAGCAGGAAGCGCTCTGGTCGCCGGCTGCTCACTACCGGCCCTTTGGCGGTCATCTGCAGGGGGCGCAGTGGTCGCCGGCTGCTCACTGCAGCCCTCTAGCGGTCATCTGCAGGGGGCGCTGTGGTCACCGGCTGCTCACTGCAGCCCTCTAGCAGTCATCTGCAGGGGGCGCAGTGGTCGCCGGCTGCTCACTGCAGCCCTCTAGGGGTCATCTGCAGGGGTCTCTGTGGTCATCGGCTGCTCACTGCAGCCCTCTAGCGGTCATCAGCAGGAGGCGCTGTGGTCGCCGGCTGCTCACTGCAGCCCTCTAGCAGTCATCGGCAGGAGGCGCTGTGGTCGCTGGCTGCTCACTGCAGCTCTCTAGCGATTATCGGCAGGGGGCGCTGTGGTTGCTGGCTGCTCACTGCATCCCTCTAGCAGTCATCGGCAGGAGGCTCTCTGGTCACCGGCTGCTCACTACCGGCCCTTTGGCGGTCATCTGCAGGGGGCGCTGTGGTCACCGGCTGCTCACTGCAGCCCTCTAGCTGTCATCTGCAGGGGGCGCACTGGTCGCAGGCTGCTCACTGCAGCCCTCTAGCTGTCATCTGCAGGGGGCGCTGTGGTCGCCGGCTGCTCACTGCAGCCCTCTAGCTGTCATCTGCAGGGGGCGCGGTGGTCGCCGGCTGCTCACTGCAGCTCTCTAGCAGTCATCAGCAGAGGTCCGTTCTGGTTGCTGGCTGTTCACTGCAGCCATCTACCGGTCATCTGCAGGAGACGCTGTGGTCGCTGCCTGCTCACTGCAGCCCTCTAGCGGTCATCTGCAGGAGGCGCTGTGGTCGCTGCCTGCTCACTGCAGCTCTCTAACGGTCATCGGCAGGGGGCGCTGTGGTCGCTGCCTGCTCACTGCAGCTCTCTAACGGTCATCGGCAGGGGGCGCTGTGGTCACTGGCTGCTCACTGCAGCCCTCTAGCGGTCATCTTCAGGGGGCGCTGTGGTCACTGGCTGCTCACTGCAGCCCTCTAGCGGTCATCGGCAGGGGGCGCTGTGGTCGCTGCCTGCTCACTGCAGCCCTCTAGCTGTCATCTGCAGGGGACACTCTGCTCGCTGCCTGCTCACTGCAGCGCTCTAGCTGTCATCTGCAGAAGGAGCTGTGGTCGCCGGATGTTCACTGCAGCCCTCTAGCAGTCATCTGCAGGGGGCGCTGTGGTCATCGGCTGCTCACTGCAGCCCTCTAGCTGTCATCTGCAGGGGAGCGTTCTGGTTGCTGGCTGTTCACTGCAGCCCTCTAGTGGTCATTGGCAGGGGTCTCTGTGGTCATCGGCTGCTCACTGCAGCCCTCTAGCGGTCATCAGCAGGAGGCGCTGTGGTCGCCGGCTGCTCACTGCAGCCCTCTAGTAGTCATCGGCAGGAGGCGCTGTGGTCGCTGGCTGCTCACTGCAGCCCTCTAGCGGTCATCTGCAGGGGGCGCTGTGGTCACTGGCTGCTCACTGCAGCCCTCTAGCGGTCTTCAGCAGGAGGCGCTGTGGTCGCTGGCTGCTCACTGCAGCCCTCTAGCGGTCATCGTCAGGAGGCGCTGTGGTCACTGGCTGCTCACTGCAGCCCTCTGGCTGTCATCTGCAGGGGACACTCTGCTCGCTGCCTGCTCACTGCAGCGCTCTAGCTGTCATCTGCAGAAGGCGATGTGGTCGCCGGCTGTTCACTGCAGCCCTCTAGCAGTCATCTGCAGGGGGCGCTGTGGTCATCGGCTGCTCACTGCAGCCCTCTAGCTGTCATCTGCAGGGGGCTCTGTGGTCGCTGGCTGCTCACTGCAGCTCTCTAGCGGTCATCGGCAGGGGGCGTTCTGGTCGCTGGCTGTTCTGTGCCAGCCCTCTAACGGTCATCTACAGGGAGCGCTCTGGTCACTCGCTGGTTGCTGGCTGTTCACTGCAGCTCTCTAGCGATCATCGGCAGGGGGCGTTCTGGTTGCTGGCTGTTCACTGCAGCTCTCTAGCGATCATCAGCAGGGGGGTGTTCTGGTTGCTGGCTGTTCACTGCAGCTCTCTAGCGGTCATCGACAGGGGGCGTTCTGGTTGCTGGTTGTTCACTGCAGCTCTCTAGCAGTCATCGACAGGGGGCGTTCTGGTCGCTGGCTGCTCACTGTACCCCTTTAGCTGTCATCAGCAGGAAGCGCTCTGGTCGCTGGCTGCTCACTACTGGCCCTTTGGCTGTCATCTGCAGGGGGCGCTGTGGTCACCGGCTGCTCACTGCAGCCCTCTAGCGGTCATCGGCAGGAGGTGCTGTGGTCGCTGCCTGCTCACTGTAGCCCTCTAGCGGTCATCGGCAGGAGGCGCTCTGGTCGCCGTCTGCTCACTACCAGCCCTCTAACTGTCATTTGCAGGAGGCGCTGTGGTCGCCGGCTGCTCACTGCAGCCCTCTAGCGGTCATCGGCAGGTGGCGTTCTGGTCACTGGCTGGTTGCTGGCTGTTCACTGCAGCTCTCTAGCGGTCATCGGCAGGGGGCGTTGTGGTCGCCGGCTGCTCACTGCAACTCTCTAGCGATCATCGGCAGGGGGCGTTCTGGTCACTGGCTGTTCACTACCAGCCCTCTAACGGTCATCTACAGGGAGCGCTCTGGTCACTGGCTGGTTGCTGGCTGTTCACTGCAGCTCTCTAGCGGTCATCGACAGGGGGCGTTCTGGTTGCTGGCTGTTCACTGCAGCTCTCTAGCGGTCATCGACAAGGGGCGTTCTGGTCGCTGGCTGCTCACTGCACCCCTTTAGCTGTCATCAGCAGGAAGCGCTCTGGTCGCCGGCTGCTCACTACCGGCCCTTTGGCGGTCATCTGCAGGGGGCGCTGCGGTCACCGGCTGCTCACTGCAGCCCTCTAGCAGTCATCTGCAGGGGGCGCAGTGGTCGCCGGCTGCTCACTGCAGCCCTCTAGGGGTCATCTGCAGGGGGCGCTGTGGTCGCCGGCTGCTCACTGCAGCCCTCTAGCTGTCATCTGCAGGGGGCGTGGTGGTCGCCGGCTGCTCACTGCAGCTCTCTAGCAGTCATCAGCAGAGGGGCGTTCTGGTTGCTGGCTGTTCACTGCAGCCATCTACCGGTCATCTGCAGGAGACGCTGTGGTCGCTGCCTGCTCACTGTAGCCCTCTAGCCGTCATCTGCAGGGGGCTCTCTGGTCGCCGGCTGCTCACTGCAGCCCTCTAGCAGTCATCCGCAGGGGGCGCTGTGGTCGCCGGCTGCTCACTGCAGCTCTCTAGCAGTCATCCGCAGGGGGCGCTGTGGTCGCTGGCTGCTCACTGCAGCTCTCTAGCCGTCATCAGCAGGGGAGCGTTCTGGTTGCCGGCTGCTCACTGCAGCCCTCTAGCTGTCATCGGCAGGAGGCGCTCTGGTCGCCGTCTGCTCACTACCGGCCCTCTAACTGTCATTTGCAGGAGGCGCTGTGGTCGCAGACTGTTCACTGCCAGCCCTCTAACGGTCATCTACAGGGAGCGCTCTGGTCACTCGCTGGTTGCTGGCTGTTCACTGCAGCTCTCTAGCGATCATCGGCAGGGGGCGCTGTGGTTGCTGGCTGCTCACTGCATCCCTCTAGCAGTCATCGGCAGGAGGCTCTCTGGTCGCCGGCTGCTCACTACCGGCCCTTTGGCGGTCATCTGCAGGGGGCGCTGTGGTCACCGGCTGCTCGCTGCAGCCCTCTAGCAGTCATCTGCAGGGGGCTCTCTGGTCACCGGCTGCTCACTGCAGCCCTCTAGCTGTCATCTGCAGGGGGCGCAGTGGTCGCAGGCTGCTCACTGCAGCCCTCTAGCTGTCATCTGCAGGGGGCGCGGTGGTCGCCGGCTGCTCACTGCAGCTCTCTAGCAGTCATCAGCAGAGGGGCGTTCTGGTTGCTGGCTGTTCACTGCAGCCATCTACCGGTCATCTGCAGGAGACGCTGTGGTCGCTGCCTGCTCACTGCAGCTCTCTAGCAGTCATCCGCAGGGGGCGCTGTGGTCGCTGGCTGCTCACTGCAGCTCTCTAGCCATCATCAGCAGGGGAGCGTTCTGGTTGCTGGCTGTTCACTGCAGCCCTCTAGTGGTCATTGGCAGGGGTCTCTGTGGTCATCGGCTGCTCACTGCAGCCCTCTAGCGGTCATCGGCAGGAGGCGCTCTGGTCGCCGTCTGCTCACTACCGGCCCTCTAACTGTCATTTGCAGGAGGCGCTGTGGTCGCCAGCTGCTCACTGCAGCCCTCTAGCGGTCATCGGCAGGGGGCGTTGTGGTCGCCGGCTGCTCACTGCAGCTCTCTAGCGATCATCGGCAGGAGGCGCTGTGGTCGCTGGCTGCTCACTGCAGCCCTCTAGCGGTCATCTGCAGGGGGCGCTGTGGTCACTGGCTGCTCACTGCAGCCCTCTAGCGGTCATCGGCAGGAGGCGCTGTGGTCGCTGGCTGCTCACTGCAGCCCTCTAGCGGTCATCGGCAGTGGGCGTTGTGGTCGCCGGCTGCTCACTGCAACTCTCTAGCGATCATCGGCAGGGGGCGTTCTGGTCGCTGGCTGTTCACTACCAGCCCTCTAACGGTCATCTACAGGGAGCGCTCTGGTCACTGGCTGGTTGCTGGCTGTTCACTGCAGCTCTCTAGCGGTCATCGACAGGGGGCGTTCTGGTTGCTGGCTGTTCACTGCAGCTCTCTAGCGGTCATCGACAGGGGGCGTTCTGGTCACTGGCTGCTCACTGCACCCCTTTAGCTGTCATCAGCAGGAAGCGCTCTGGTCGCCGGCTGCTCACTACCGGCCCTTTGGCGGTCATCTGCAGGGGGCGCAGTGGTCGCCGGCTGCTCACTGCAGCCCTCTAGCGGTCATCTGCAGGGGGCGCTGTGGTCACCGGCTGCTCACTGCAGCCCTCTAGCAGTCATCTGCAGGGGGCGCAGTGGTCGCCGGCTGCTCACTGCAGCCCTCTAGGGGTCATCTGCAGGGGTCTCTGTGGTCATCGGCTGCTCACTGCAGCCCTCTAGCGGTCATCAGCAGGAGGCGCTGTGGTCGCCGGCTGCTCACTGCAGCCCTCTAGCAGTCATCGGCAGGAGGCGCTGTGGTCGCTGGCTGCTCACTGCAGCTCTCTAGCGATTATCGGCAGGGGGCGCTGTGGTTGCTGGCTGCTCACTGCATCCCTCTAGCAGTCATCGGCAGGAGGCTCTCTGGTCACCGGCTGCTCACTACCGGCCCTTTGGCGGTCATCTGCAGGGGGCGCTGTGGTCACCGGCTGCTCACTGCAGCCCTCTAGCTGTCATCTGCAGGGGGCGCACTGGTCGCAGGCTGCTCACTGCAGCCCTCTAGCTGTCATCTGCAGGGGGCGCTGTGGTCGCCGGCTGCTCACTGCAGCCCTCTAGCTGTCATCTGCAGGGGGCGCGGTGGTCGCCGGCTGCTCACTGCAGCTCTCTAGCAGTCATCAGCAGAGGTCCGTTCTGGTTGCTGGCTGTTCACTGCAGCCATCTACCGGTCATCTGCAGGAGACGCTGTGGTCGCTGCCTGCTCACTGCAGCCCTCTAGCGGTCATCTGCAGGAGGCGCTGTGGTCGCTGCCTGCTCACTGCAGCTCTCTAACGGTCATCGGCAGGGGGCGCTGTGGTCGCTGCCTGCTCACTGCAGCTCTCTAACGGTCATCGGCAGGGGGCGCTGTGGTCACTGGCTGCTCACTGCAGCCCTCTAGCGGTCATCTTCAGGGGGCGCTGTGGTCACTGGCTGCTCACTGCAGCCCTCTAGCGGTCATCGGCAGGGGGCGCTGTGGTCGCTGCCTGCTCACTGCAGCCCTCTAGCTGTCATCTGCAGGGGACACTCTGCTCGCTGCCTGCTCACTGCAGCGCTCTAGCTGTCATCTGCAGAAGGAGCTGTGGTCGCCGGATGTTCACTGCAGCCCTCTAGCAGTCATCTGCAGGGGGCGCTGTGGTCATCGGCTGCTCACTGCAGCCCTCTAGCTGTCATCTGCAGGGGAGCGTTCTGGTTGCTGGCTGTTCACTGCAGCCCTCTAGTGGTCATTGGCAGGGGTCTCTGTGGTCATCGGCTGCTCACTGCAGCCCTCTAGCGGTCATCAGCAGGAGGCGCTGTGGTCGCCGGCTGCTCACTGCAGCCCTCTAGTAGTCATCGGCAGGAGGCGCTGTGGTCGCTGGCTGCTCACTGCAGCCCTCTAGCGGTCATCTGCAGGGGGCGCTGTGGTCACTGGCTGCTCACTGCAGCCCTCTAGCGGTCTTCAGCAGGAGGCGCTGTGGTCGCTGGCTGCTCACTGCAGCCCTCTAGCGGTCATCGTCAGGAGGCGCTGTGGTCACTGGCTGCTCACTGCAGCCCTCTGGCTGTCATCTGCAGGGGACACTCTGCTCGCTGCCTGCTCACTGCAGCGCTCTAGCTGTCATCTGCAGAAGGCGATGTGGTCGCCGGCTGTTCACTGCAGCCCTCTAGCAGTCATCTGCAGGGGGCGCTGTGGTCATCGGCTGCTCACTGCAGCCCTCTAGCTGTCATCTGCAGGGGGCTCTGTGGTCGCTGGCTGCTCACTGCAGCTCTCTAGCGGTCATCGGCAGGGGGCGTTCTGGTCGCTGGCTGTTCTGTGCCAGCCCTCTAACGGTCATCTACAGGGAGCGCTCTGGTCACTGGCTGGTTGCTGGCTGTTCACTGCAGCTCTCTAGCGATCATCAGCAGGGGGGTGTTCTGGTTGCTGGCTGTTCACTGCAGCTCTCTAGCGGTCATCGACAGGGGGCGTTCTGGTTGCTGGTTGTTCACTGCAGCTCTCTAGCAGTCATCGACAGGGGGCGTTCTGGTCGCTGGCTGCTCACTGTACCCCTTTAGCTGTCATCAGCAGGAAGCGCTCTGGTCGCTGGCTGCTCACTACTGGCCCTTTGGCTGTCATCTGCAGGGGGCGCTGTGGTCACCGGCTGCTCACTGCAGCCCTCTAGCGGTCATCGGCAGGAGGTGCTGTGGTCGCTGCCTGCTCACTGTAGCCCTCTAGCGGTCATCGGCAGGAGGCGCTCTGGTCGCCGTCTGCTCACTACCAGCCCTCTAACTGTCATTTGCAGGAGGCGCTGTGGTCGCCGGCTGCTCACTGCAGCCCTCTAGCGGTCATCGGCAGGTGGCGTTCTGGTCACTGGCTGGTTGCTGGCTGTTCACTGCAGCTCTCTAGCGGTCATCGGCAGGGGGCGTTGTGGTCGCTGGCTGTTCACTGCCAGCCCTCTAACGGTCATCTACAGGGAGCGCTCTGGTCACTGGCTGGTTGCTGGCTGTTCACCGCAGCTCTCTAGCGATCATCTACAGGGAGCGCTCTGGTCACTGGCTGGTTGCTGGCTGTTCACTGCAGCTCTCTAGCGATTATCGGCAGGGGGCGCTGTGGTTGCTGGCTGCTCACTGCAGCCCTCTAGCTGTCATCTGCAGAAGGCACTGTGGTCTCCGGCTGTTCACTGCAGCCCTCTAGCGGTCATCTGCAGGGGGCGCGGTGGTCACTGGCTGCTCACTGCATCCCTCTAGCGGTCATCTGCAGGGGGCGCGGTGGTCACTGGCTGATTGCTGGCTGTTCACTGCAGCTTTCTAGCGATCATCGGCAGGGGGCGCTGTGGTCACTGGCTGCTCACTGCAGCCCTCTAGCGGTCATCGGCGGGGGCGCTCTGGTCGCTGGCTGCTCACTGCAGCCCTCCAGCGGTCATCTACAGGGGGCGCTGTGGTCATCGGCTGCTCACTGCAGCTCTCTAGCAGTCATCAGCAGGGGGGCGTTCTGGTTGCTGACTGTTCACTGCAGCCCTCTAGCGGTCATCGGCAGGGGGCGCTCTGGTCGCTGGCTGCTCACTGCAGCCCTCCAGCGGTCATCGGAAGGGGGCGTTGTGGTCATCGGCTGCTCACTGCAGCTCTCTAGCGATCATTGGCAGGGGGCGCTGTGGTCACTGGCTGTTCACTGCAGCTCTCTAGCGGTCATCGGCAGGGGGCTCTCTGGTCGCCGGCTGCTCACTGCCAGCCCTCTAGCAGTCATCTGCAGGGGGCGCTCTGGTCACTGGCTGGTTGCTGGCTGTTCACTGCAGCTCTCTAGCGATCATCGGCAGGGAGCGCTCGTCGCTGGCTGCTCACTGCAGCCCTCTAGCTGTCATCTGCAGGGGGCACTCTGGTCGCTGGCTGCTCACTGCAGCCCTCTAGCGGTCATCGGCAGGAGGCGCTGTGGTCGCTGCCTGCTCACTGTAGCCCTCTAGCGGTCATCGGCAGGAGGCGCTCTGGTCGCCATCTGCTCACTACCGGCCCTCTAACTGTCATTTGCAGGAAGCGCTGTGGTCGCCGGCTGCTCACTGCAGCCCTCTAGCGGTCATCGGCAGGGGGCGTTGTGGTCGCCGGGTGCTCACTGCAGCTCTCTAGCGGTCATCGGCAGGGGGCTCTCTGGTCGCTGGCTGTTCACTGCCAGCCCTCTAACGGTCATCTACAGGGAGCGCTCTGGTCACTGGCTGGTTGCTGGCTGTTCACTGCAGCTCTCTAGCGATCATCTACAGGGAGCGCTCTGGTCACTGGCTGGTTGCTGGCTGTTCACTGCAGCTCTCTAGCGATCATCGGCAGGGGGCGCTGTGGTTGCTGGCTGCTCACTGAAGCCCTCTAGCGGTCATCGGCAGGGGGCCTTCTGGTTGCTGGCTGTTCACTGCAGCTCTCTAGCGGTCATCGACAGGGGGCGTTCTGGTCGCTGGCTGCTCACTGCACCCCTTTAGCTGTCATCAGCAGGAAGCGCTCTGGTCGCCGGCTGCTCACTACCGGCCCTTTGGCGGTCATCTGCAGGGGGCGCTGTGGTCACCGGCTGCTCACTGCAGCCCTCTAGCAGTCATCTGCAGGGGGCTCTCTGGTCGCCGGCTACTCACTGCAGCCCTCTAGCAGTCATCTGCAGGGGGCGCAGTGGTCATCGGCTGCTCACTGCAGCCCTCTAGCTGTCATCTGCAGGGGAGCTTTCTGGTTGCTGGCTGTTCACTGCAGCCCTCTAGTGGTCATTGGCAGGGGTCTCTGTGGTCATCGGCTGCTCACTGCAGCCCTCTAGCGGTCATCAGCAGGAGGCGCTGTGGTCGCCGGCTGCTCACTGCAGCCCTCTAGCAGTCATCGGCAGGAGGCGCTGTGGTCGCTGGCTGCTCACTGCAGCCCTCTAGCGGTCATCTGCAGGGGGCGCTGTGGTCACTGGCTGCTCACTGCAGCCCTCTAGCGGTCATCGGCAGGAGGCGCTGTGGTCGCTGGCTGCTCACTGCAGCCCTCTAGCGGTCATCGGCAGGAGGCGCTGTGGTCACTGGCTGCTCACTGCAGCCCTCTAGCTGTCAACCGCAGGGGGCGCTGTGGTCGCTGCCTGCTCACTGCAGCCCTCTAGCTGTCATCTGCAGGGGACACTCTGCTCGCTGCCTGCTCACTGCAGCGCTCTAGCTGTCATCTGCAGAAGGCGATGTGGTCGCCGGCTGTTCACTGCAGCCCTCTAGCAGTCATCTGTAGGGGGCGCTGTGGTCATCGGCTGCTCACTGCAGCCCTCTAGCTGTCATCTGCAGGGGGCTCTGTGGTCGCTGGCTGCTCACTGCAGCTCTCTAGCGGTCATCGGCAGGTGGCGTTCTGGTCACTGGCTGGTTGCTGGCTGTTCACTGCAGCTCTCTAGCGGTCATCGGCAGGGGGCGTTGTGGTCGCTGGCTGTTCACTGCCAGCCCTCTAACGGTCATCTACAGGGAGCGCTCTGGTCACTGGCTGGTTGCTGGCTGTTCACCGCAGCTCTCTAGCGATCATCTACAGGGAGCGCTCTGGTCACTGGCTGGTTGCTGGCTGTTCACTGCAGCTCTCTAGCGATTATCGGCAGGGGGCGCTGTGGTTGCTGGCTGCTCACTGCAGCCCTCTAGCTGTCATCTGCAGAAGGCACTGTGGTCTCCGGCTGTTCACTGCAGCCCTCTAGCGGTCATCTGCAGGGGGCGCGGTGGTCACTGGCTGCTCACTGCATCCCTCTAGCGGTCATCTGCAGGGGGCGCGGTGGTCACTGGCTGATTGCTGGCTGTTCACTGCAGCTTTCTAGCGATCATCGGCAGGGGGCGCTGTGGTCACTGGCTGCTCACTGCAGCCCTCTAGCGGTCATCGGCGGGGGCGCTCTGGTCGCTGGCTGCTCACTGCAGCCCTCCAGCGGTCATCTACAGGGGGCGCTGTGGTCATCGGCTGCTCACTGCAGCTCTCTAGCAGTCATCAGCAGGGGGGCGTTCTGGTTGCTGACTGTTCACTGCAGCCCTCTAGCGGTCATCGGCAGGGGGCGCTCTGGTCGCTGGCTGCTCACTGCAGCCCTCCAGCGGTCATCGGAAGGGGGCGTTGTGGTCATCGGCTGCTCACTGCAGCTCTCTAGCGATCATTGGCAGGGGGCGCTGTGGTCACTGGCTGTTCACTGCAGCTCTCTAGCGGTCATCGGCAGGGGGCTCTCTGGTCGCCGGCTGCTCACTGCCAGCCCTCTAGCAGTCATCTGCAGGGGGCGCTCTGGTCACTGGCTGGTTGCTGGCTGTTCACTGCAGCTCTCTAGCGATCATCGGCAGGGAGCGCTCGTCGCTGGCTGCTCACTGCAGCCCTCTAGCTGTCATCTGCAGGGGGCACTCTGGTCGCTGGCTGCTCACTGCAGCCCTCTAGCGGTCATCGGCAGGAGGCGCTGTGGTCGCTGCCTGCTCACTGTAGCCCTCTAGCGGTCATCGGCAGGAGGCGCTCTGGTCGCCATCTGCTCACTACCGGCCCTCTAACTGTCATTTGCAGGAAGCGCTGTGGTCGCCGGCTGCTCACTGCAGCCCTCTAGCGGTCATCGGCAGGGGGCGTTGTGGTCGCCGGGTGCTCACTGCAGCTCTCTAGCGGTCATCGGCAGGGGGCTCTCTGGTCGCTGGCTGTTCACTGCCAGCCCTCTAACGGTCATCTACAGGGAGCGCTCTGGTCACTGGCTGGTTGCTGGCTGTTCACTGCAGCTCTCTAGCGATCATCTACAGGGAGCGCTCTGGTCACTGGCTGGTTGCTGGCTGTTCACTGCAGCTCTCTAGCGATCATCGGCAGGGGGCGCTGTGGTTGCTGGCTGCTCACTGAAGCCCTCTAGCGGTCATCGGCAGGGGGCCTTCTGGTTGCTGGCTGTTCACTGCAGCTCTCTAGCGGTCATCGACAGGGGGCGTTCTGGTCGCTGGCTGCTCACTGCACCCCTTTAGCTGTCATCAGCAGGAAGCGCTCTGGTCGCCGGCTGCTCACTACCGGCCCTTTGGCGGTCATCTGCAGGGGGCGCTGTGGTCACCGGCTGCTCACTGCAGCCCTCTAGCAGTCATCTGCAGGGGGCTCTCTGGTCGCCGGCTACTCACTGCAGCCCTCTAGCAGTCATCTGCAGGGGGCGCAGTGGTCATCGGCTGCTCACTGCAGCCCTCTAGCTGTCATCTGCAGGGGAGCTTTCTGGTTGCTGGCTGTTCACTGCAGCCCTCTAGTGGTCATTGGCAGGGGTCTCTGTGGTCATCGGCTGCTCACTGCAGCCCTCTAGCGGTCATCAGCAGGAGGCGCTGTGGTCGCCGGCTGCTCACTGCAGCCCTCTAGCAGTCATCGGCAGGAGGCGCTGTGGTCGCTGGCTGCTCACTGCAGCCCTCTAGCGGTCATCTGCAGGGGGCGCTGTGGTCACTGGCTGCTCACTGCAGCCCTCTAGCGGTCATCGGCAGGAGGCGCTGTGGTCGCTGGCTGCTCACTGCAGCCCTCTAGCGGTCATCGGCAGGAGGCGCTGTGGTCACTGGCTGCTCACTGCAGCCCTCTAGCTGTCAACCGCAGGGGGCGCTGTGGTCGCTGCCTGCTCACTGCAGCCCTCTAGCTGTCATCTGCAGGGGACACTCTGCTCGCTGCCTGCTCACTGCAGCGCTCTAGCTGTCATCTGCAGAAGGCGATGTGGTCGCCGGCTGTTCACTGCAGCCCTCTAGCAGTCATCTGCAGGGGGCGCTGTGGTCATCGGCTGCTCACTGCAGCCCTCTAGCTGTCATCTGCAGGGGGCTCTGTGGTCGCTGGCTGCTCACTGCAGCTCTCTAGCGGTCATCGGCAGGGGGCGTTCTGGTCGCTGGCTGTTCTGTGCCAGCCCTCTAACGGTCATCTACAGGGAGCGCTCTGGTCACTCACTGGTTGCTGGCTGTTCACTGCAGCTCTCTAGCGATCATCGGCAGGGGGCGTTCTGGTTGCTGGCTGTTCACTGCAGCTCTCTAGCGATCATCAGCAGGGGGGTGTTCTGGTTGCTGGCTGTTCACTGCAGCTCTCTAGCGGTCATCGACAGGGGGCGTTCTGGTTGCTGGTTGTTCACTGCAGCTCTCTAGCAGTCATCGACAGGGGGCGTTCTGGTCGCTGGCTGCTCACTGTACCCCTTTAGCTGTCATCAGCAGGAAGCGCTCTGGTCGCCGGCTGCTCACTACCGGCCCTTTGGCTGTCATCTGCAGGGGGCGCTGTGGTCACCGGCTGCTCACTGCAGCCCTCTAGCGGTCATCGGCAGGAGGTGCTGTGGTCGCTGCCTGCTCACTGTAGCCCTCTAGCGGTCATCGGCAGGAGGCGCTCTGGTCGCCGTCTGCTCACTACCAGCCCTCTAACTGTCATTTGCAGGAGGCGCTGTGGTCGCCGGCTGCTCACTGCAGCCCTCTAGCGGTCATCGGCAGGGGGCGTTGTGGTCGCCGGCTGCTCACTGCATCTCTCTAGCGGTCATCGGCAGGTGGCGTTCTGGTCGCTGGCTGTTCACTGCCAGCCCTCTAACGGTCATCTACAGGGAGCGCTCTGGTCACTGGCTGGTTGCTGGCTGTTCACTGCAGCTCTCTAGCGGTCATCTGCAGGGGGCGCGGTGGTCACTGGCTGCTCACTGCATCCCTCTAGCGGTCATCTGCAAGGGGCGCTCTGGTCACTGGCTGATTGCTGGCTGTTCACTGCAGCTTTCTAGCGATCATCGGCAGGGGGCGCTGTGGTCGCTGGCTGCTCACTGCAGCCCTCTAGCGGTCATCGGCGGGGGCGCTCTGGTCGCTGGCTGCTCACTGCAGCCCTCCAGCGGTCATCTACAGGGGGCGCTGCGGTCATCGGCTGCTCACTGCAGCTCTCTAGCAGTCATCAGCAGGGGGGCGTTCTGGTTGCTGACTGTTCACTACAGCCCTCTAGCGGTCATCGGCAGGGCGCGCTCTGGTCGCTGGCTGCTCACTGCAGCCCTCTAGCAGTCATCTGCAGGGGGCGCTGTGGTCATCGGCTGCTCACTGCAGCCCTCTAGCTGTCATCTGCAGGGGGCTCTGTGGTCTCTGGCTGCTCACTGCAGCTCTCTAGCGGTCATCGGCAGGGGGCGTTCTGGTCGCTGGCTGTTCTGTGCCAGCCCTCTAACGGTCATCTACAGGGAGCGCTCTGGTCACTCACTGGTTGCTGGCTGTTCACTGCAGCTCTCTAGCGATCATCGGCAGGGGGCGTTCTGGTTGCTGGCTGTTCACTGCAGCTCTCTAGCGATCATCAGCAGGGGGGTGTTCTGGTTGCTGGCTGTTCACTGCAGCTCTCTAGCGGTCATCGACAGGGGGCGTTCTGGTTGCTGGTTGTTCACTGCAGCTCTCTAGCAGTCATCGACAGGGGGCGTTCTGGTCGCTGGCTGCTCACTGTACCACTTTAGCTGTCATCAGCAGGAAGCGCTCTGGTCGCTGGCTGCTCACTACTGGCCCTTTGGCTGTCGTCTGCAGGGGGCGCTGTGGTCACCGGCTGCTCACTGCAGCCCTCTAGCGGTCATCGGCAGGAGGTGCTGTGGTCGCTGCCTGCTCACTGTAGCCCTCTAGCGGTCATCGGCAGGAGGCGCTCTGGTCGCCGTCTGCTCACTACCAGCCCTCTAACTGTCATTTGCAGGAGGCGCTGTGGTCGCCGGCTGCTCACTGCAGCCCTCTAGCGGTCATCGGCAGGGGGCGTTGTGGTCGCCGGCTGCTCACTGCAGCTCTCTAGCGGTCATCGGCAGGTGGCGTTCTGGTCACTCACTGGTTGCTGGCTGTTCACTGCAGCTCTCTAGCGGTCATCGGCAGGGGGCGTTGTGGTCGCTGGCTGTTCACTGCCAGCCCTCTAACGGTCATCTACAGGGAGCGCTCTGGTCACTGGCTGGTTGCTGGCTGTTCACTGCAGCTCTCTAGCGATCATCTACAGGGAGCGCTCTGGTCACTGGCTGGTTGCTGGCTGTTCACTGCAGCTCTCTAGCGATCATCGGCAGGGGGCGCTGTGGTTGCTGGCTGCTCACTGCAGCCCTCTAGCTGTCATCTGCAGAAGGCGCTGTGGTCTCCGGCTGTTCACTGCAGCCCTCTAGCGGTCATCTGCAGGGGGCGCGGTGGTCACTGGCTGCTCACTGCATCCCTCTAGCGGTCATCTGCAAGGGGCGCTCTGGTCACTGGCTGATTGCTGGCTGTTCACTGCAGCTTTCTAGCGATCATCGGCAGGGGGCGCTCTGGCCGCTGGCTGCTCACTGCAGCCCTCCAGCGGTCATCGGAAGGGGGCGTTGTGGTCATCGGCTGCTCACTGCAGCTCTCTAGCGATCATTGGCAGGGGGCGCTGTGGTCACTGGCTGTTCACTGCAGCTCTCTAGCGGTCATCGGCAGGGGGCTCTCTGGTCGCCGGCTGCTCACTGCCAGCCCTCTAGCAGTCATCTGCAGGGGGCGCTCTGGTCACTGGCTGGTTGCTGGCTGTTCACTGCAGCTCTCTAGCGATCATCGGCAGGGAGCGCTCGTCGCTGGCTGCTCACTGCAGCCCTCTAGCTGTCATCTGCAGGGGGCACTCTGGTCGCTGGCTGCTCACTGCAGCCCTCTAGCGGTCATCGGCAGGAGGCGCTGTGGTCGCTGCCTGCTCACTGTAGCCCTCTAGCGGTCATCGGCAGGAGGCGCTCTGGTCGCCATCTGCTCACTACCGGCCCTCTAACTGTCATTTGCAGGAAGCGCTGTGGTCGCCGGCTGCTCACTGCAGCCCTCTAGCGGTCATCGGCAGGGGGCGTTGTGGTCGCCGGGTGCTCACTGCAGCTCTCTAGCGGTCATCGGCAGGGGGCTCTCTGGTCGCTGGCTGTTCACTGCCAGCCCTCTAACGGTCATCTACAGGGAGCGCTCTGGTCACTGGCTGGTTGCTGGCTGTTCACTGCAGCTCTCTAGCGATCATCTACAGGGAGCGCTCTGGTCACTGGCTGGTCGCTGGCTGCTCACTGCAGCCCTCTAGCAGTCATCTGCAGGGGGCTCTCTGGTCGCCGGCTACTCACTGCAGCCCTCTAGCAGTCATCTGCAGGGGGCGCAGTGGTCATCGGCTGCTCACTGCAGCCCTCTAGCTGTCATCTGCAGGGGAGCTTTCTGGTTGCTGGCTGTTCACTGCAGCCCTCTAGTGGTCATTGGCAGGGGTCTCTGTCGTCATCGGCTGCTCACTGCAGCCCTCTAGCGGTCATCAGCAGGAGGCGCTGTGGTCGCCGGCTGCTCACTGCAGCCCTCTAGCAGTCATCGGCAGGAGGCGCTGTGGTCACTGGCTGCTCACTGCAGCCCTCTAGCGGTCATCGGCAGGAGGCGCTGTGGTCGCTGGCTGCTCACTGCAGCCCTCTAGCGGTCATCGGCAGGAGGCGCTGTGGTCACTGGCTGCTCACTGCAGCCCTCTAGCTGTCAACCGCAGGGGGCGCTGTGGTCGCTGCCTGCTCACTGCAGCCCTCTAGCTGTCATCTGCAGGGGACACTCTGCTCGCTGCCTGCTCACTGCAGCGCTCTAGCTGTCATCTGCAGAAGGCGATGTGGTCGCCGGCTGTTCACTGCAGCCCTCTAGCAGTCATCTGCAGGGGGCGCTGTGGTCATCGGCTGCTCACTGCAGCCCTCTAGCTGTCATCTGCAGGGGGCTCTGTGGTCGCTGGCTGCTCACTGCAGCTCTCTAGCGGTCATCGGCAGGGGGCGTTCTGGTCGCTGGCTGTTCTGTGCCAGCCCTCTAACGGTCATCTACAGGGAGCGCTCTGGTCACTCACTGGTTGCTGGCTGTTCACTGCAGCTCTCTAGCGATCATCGGCAGGGGGCGTTCTGGTTGCTGGCTGTTCACTGCAGCTCTCTAGCGATCATCAGCAGGGGGGTGTTCTGGTTGCTGGCTGTTCACTGCAGCTCTCTAGCGGTCATCGACAGGGGGCGTTCTGGTTGCTGGTTGTTCACTGCAGCTCTCTAGCAGTCATCGACAGGGGGCGTTCTGGTCGCTGGCTGCTCACTGTACCCCTTTAGCTGTCATCAGCAGGAAGCGCTCTGGTCGCCGGCTGCTCACTACCGGCCCTTTGGCTGTCATCTGCAGGGGGCGCTGTGGTCACCGGCTGCTCACTGCAGCCCTCTAGCGGTCATCGGCAGGAGGTGCTGTGGTCGCTGCCTGCTCACTGTAGCCCTCTAGCGGTCATCGGCAGGAGGCGCTCTGGTCGCCGTCTGCTCACTACCAGCCCTCTAACTGTCATTTGCAGGAGGCGCTGTGGTCGCCGGCTGCTCACTGCAGCCCTCTAGCGGTCATCGGCAGGGGGCGTTGTGGTCGCCGGCTGCTCACTGCATCTCTCTAGCGGTCATCGGCAGGTGGCGTTCTGGTCGCTGGCTGTTCACTGCAGCTCTCTAGCGATCATCTACAGGGAGCGCTCTGGTCACTGGCTGGTTGCTGGCTGTTCACTGCAGCTCTCTAGCGATCATCGGCAGGGGGCGCTGTGGTTGCTGGCTGCTCACTGAAGCCCTCTAGCGGTCATCGGCAGGGGGCGTTCTGGTTGCTGGCTGCTCACTGCAGCCCTCTAGCTGTCATCTGCAGAAGGCGCTGTGGTCTCCGGCTGTTCACTGCAGCCCTCTAGCGGTCATCTGCAGGGGGCGCGGTGGTCACTGGCTGCTCACTGCATCCCTCTAGCGGTCATCTGCAAGGGGCGCTCTGGTCACTGGCTGATTGCTGGCTGTTCACTGCAGCTTTCTAGCGATCATCGGCAGGGGGCGCTGTGGTCGCTGGCTGCTCACTGCAGCCCTCTAGCGGTCATCGGCGGGGGCGCTCTGGTCGCTGGCTGCTCACTGCAGCCCTCCAGCGGTCATCTACAGGGGGCGCTGCGGTCATCGGCTGCTCACTGCAGCTCTCTAGCAGTCATCAGCAGGGGGGCGTTCTGGTTGCTGACTGTTCACTGCAGCCCTCTAGCGGTCATCGGCAGGGGGCGCTCTGGTCGCTGGCTGCTCACTGCAGCCCTCCAGCGGTCATCGGAAGGGGGCGTTGTGGTCATCGGCTGCTCACTGCAGCTCTCTAGCGATCATTGGCAGGGGGCGCTGTGGTCACTGGCTGTTCACTGCAGCTCTCTAGCGGTCATCGGCAGGGGGCTCTCTGGTCGCCGGCTGCTCACTGCCAGCCCTCTAGCGGTCATCTGCAGGGGGCGCTCTGGTCACTGGCTGGTTGCTGGCTGTTCACTGCAGCTCTCTAGCGATCATCGGCAGGGAGCGCTCGTCGCTGGCTGCTCACTGCAGCCCTCTAGCTGTCATCTGCAGGGGGCACTCTGGTCGCTGGCTGCTCACTGCAGCCCTCTAGCGGTCATCGGCAGGAGGCGCTGTGGTCGCTGCCTGCTCACTGTAGCCCTCTAGCGGTCATCGGCAGGAGGCGCTCTGGTCGCCATCTGCTCACTACCGGCCCTCTAACTGTCATTTGCAGGAAGCGCTGTGGTCGCCGGCTGCTCACTGCAGCCCTCTACTGGTCATCGGCAGGGGGCGTTGTGGTCACCGGCTACTCACTGCAGCCCTCTAGCTGTCATCTGCAGGGGTCGCGGTTGTCGCCGGCTGCTCACTGCAGCTCTCTAGCTGTCATCTGCAGGGGGCCCGGTTGTCGCCGGCTGCTCACTGCAGCTCTCTAGCAGTCATCAGCAGGGGGGCGTTCTGGTTGCTGGCTGTTCACTGCAGCCCTCTAGCGATCATCGGCAGGGGGCGCTGTGGTTATCGGCTGGTTGCTGGCTGTTCACTGCAGCTCTGTAGCGATCATCGGCAGGGGGCGCTGTGGTTGCTGGCTGCTCACTGAAGCCCTCTAGCGGTCATCGGCAGGGGGCGCTCTGGTTGCTGGCTGCTCACTGCAGCCCTCTAGCTGTCATCTGCAGAAGGCGCTGTGGTCTCCGGCTGTTCACTGCAGCCCTCTAGCGGTCATCTGCAGGGGGCGCGGTGGTCACTGGCTGCTCACTGCATCCCTCTAGCGGTCATCTGCAAGGGGCGCTCTGGTCACTGGCTGATTGCTGGCTGTTCACTGCAGCTCTCTAGCGATCATCGGCAGGGAGCGCTCGTCGCTGGCTGCTCACTGCAGCCCTCTAGCTGTCATCTGCAGGGGGCACTCTGGTCGCTGGCTGCTCACTGCAGCCCTCTAGCGGTCATCGGCAGGAGGCGCTGTGGTCGCTGCCTGCTCACTGTAGCCCTCTAGCGGTCATCGGCAGGAGGCGCTCTGGTCGCCATCTGCTCACTACCGGCCCTCTAACTGTCATTTGCAGGAAGCGCTGTGGTCGCCGGCTGCTCACTGCAGCCCTCTACTGGTCATCGGCAGGGGGCGTTGTGGTCACCGGCTACTCACTGCAGCCCTCTAGCTGTCATCTGCAGGGGTCGCGGTTGTCGCCGGCTGCTCACTGCAGCTCTCTAGCTGTCATCTGCAGGGGGCCCGGTTGTCGCCGGCTGCTCACTGCAGCTCTCTAGCAGTCATCAGCAGGGGGGCGTTCTGGTTGCTGGCTGTTCACTGCAGCCCTCTAGCGATCATCGGCAGGGGGCGCTGTGGTTATCGGCTGGTTGCTGGCTGTTCACTGCAGCTCTGTAGCGATCATCGGCAGGGGGCGCTGTGGTTGCTGGCTGCTCACTGAAGCCCTCTAGCGGTCATCGGCAGGGGGCGCTCTGGTTGCTGGCTGCTCACTGCAGCCCTCTAGCTGTCATCTGCAGAAGGCGCTGTGGTCTCCGGCTGTTCACTGCAGCCCTCTAGCGGTCATCTGCAGGGGGCGCGGTGGTCACTGGCTGCTCACTGCATCCCTCTAGCGGTCATCTGCAAGGGGCGCTCTGGTCACTGGCTGATTGCTGGCTGTTCACTGCAGCTTTCTAGCGATCATCGGCAGGGGGCGCTGTGGTCGCTGGCTGCTCACTGCAGCCCTCTAGCGGTCATCGGCGGGGGCGCTCTGGTCGCTGGCTGCTCACTGCAGGCCTCCAGCGGTCATCTACAGGGGGCGCTGTGGTCATCGGCTGCTCACTGCAGCTCTCTAGCAGTCATCAGCAGGGGGGCGTTCTGGTTGCTAACTGTTCACTGCAGCCCTCTAGCGGTCATCGGCAGGGGGCGCTGTGGTCATCGGCTGCTCACTGCAGCTCTCTAGCGATCATTGGCAGGGGGCACTGTGGTCACTGGCTGTTCACTGCAGCTCTCTAGCGGTCATCGGCAGGGGGCTCTCTGGTCGCCGGCTGCTCACTGCCAGCCCTCTAGCGGTCATCTGCAGGGGGCGCTCTGGTCACTGGCTGGTTGCTGGCTGTTCACTGCAGCGCTCTAGCGATCATCGGCAGGGAGCGCTCGTCGCTGGCTGCTCTCTGCAGCCCTCTAGCTGTCATCTGCAGGGGGCACTCTGGTCGCTGGCTGCTCACTGCAGCCCTCTAGCGGTCATCGGCAGGAGGCGCTGTGGTCGCTGCCTGCTCACTGTAGCCCTCTAGCGGTCATCGGCAGGAGGCGCTCTGGTCGCCGTCTG
Source organism: Thunnus thynnus (assembly GCF_963924715.1). Taxonomy (NCBI): domain Eukaryota; kingdom Metazoa; phylum Chordata; class Actinopteri; order Scombriformes; family Scombridae; genus Thunnus; species Thunnus thynnus. The sequence goes on along the minus strand of NW_027095949.1, from coordinate 108,531 downwards.
CTCACTACCGGCCCTCTAACTGTCATTTGCAGGAGGCGCTGTGGTCGCCGGCTGCTCACTGCAGCCCTCTAGCGGTCATCGGCAGGGGGCGTTGTGGTCGCCGGGTGCTCACTGCAGCTCTCTAGCGGTCATCGGCAGGGGGCTCTCTGGTCGCTGGCTGTTCACTGCCAGCCCTCTAACGGTCATCTACAGGGAGCGCTCTGGTCACTGGCTGGTTGCTGGCTGTTCACTGCAGCTCTCTAGCGATCATCTACAGGGAGCGCTCTGGTCACTGGCTGGTTGCTGGCTGTTCACTGCAGCTCTCTAGCGATCATCGGCAGGGGGCGCTGTGGTTGCTGGCTGCTCACTGAAGCCCTCTAGCGGTCATCGGCAGGGGGCCTTCTGGTTGCTGGCTGTTCACTGCAGCTCTCTAGCGGTCATCGACAGGGGGCGTTCTGGTCGCTGGCTGCTCACTGCACCCCTTTAGCTGTCATCAGCAGGAAGCGCTCTGGTCGCCGGCTGCTCACTACCGGCCCTTTGGCGGTCATCTGCAGGGGGCGCTGTGGTCACCGGCTGCTCACTGCAGCCCTCTAGCAGTCATCTGCAGGGGGCTCTCTGGTCGCCGGCTACTCACTGCAGCCCTCTAGCAGTCATCTGCAGGGGGCGCAGTGGTCATCGGCTGCTCACTGCAGCCCTCTAGCTGTCATCTGCAGGGGAGCTTTCTGGTTGCTGGCTGTTCACTGCAGCCCTCTAGTGGTCATTGGCAGGGGTCTCTGTGGTCATCGGCTGCTCACTGCAGCCCTCTAGCGGTCATCAGCAGGAGGCGCTGTGGTCGCCGGCTGCTCACTGCAGCCCTCTAGCAGTCATCGGCAGGAGGCGCTGTGGTCGCTGGCTGCTCACTGCAGCCCTCTAGCGGTCATCTGCAGGGGGCGCTGTGGTCACTGGCTGCTCACTGCAGCCCTCTAGCGGTCATCGGCAGGAGGCGCTGTGGTCGCTGGCTGCTCACTGCAGCCCTCTAGCGGTCATCGGCAGGAGGCGCTGTGGTCACTGGCTGCTCACTGCAGCCCTCTAGCTGTCAACCGCAGGGGGCGCTGTGGTCGCTGCCTGCTCACTGCAGCCCTCTAGCTGTCATCTGCAGGGGACACTCTGCTCGCTGCCTGCTCACTGCAGCGCTCTAGCTGTCATCTGCAGAAGGCGATGTGGTCGCCGGCTGTTCACTGCAGCCCTCTAGCAGTCATCTGCAGGGGGCGCTGTGGTCATCGGCTGCTCACTGCAGCCCTCTAGCTGTCATCTGCAGGGGGCTCTGTGGTCGCTGGCTGCTCACTGCAGCTCTCTAGCGGTCATCGGCAGGTGGCGTTCTGGTCACTGGCTGGTTGCTGGCTGTTCACTGCAGCTCTCTAGCGGTCATCGGCAGGGGGCGTTGTGGTCGCTGGCTGTTCACTGCCAGCCCTCTAACGGTCATCTACAGGGAGCGCTCTGGTCACTGGCTGGTTGCTGGCTGTTCACCGCAGCTCTCTAGCGATCATCTACAGGGAGCGCTCTGGTCACTGGCTGGTTGCTGGCTGTTCACTGCAGCTCTCTAGCGATTATCGGCAGGGGGCGCTGTGGTTGCTGGCTGCTCACTGCAGCCCTCTAGCTGTCATCTGCAGAAGGCACTGTGGTCTCCGGCTGTTCACTGCAGCCCTCTAGCGGTCATCTGCAGGGGGCGCGGTGGTCACTGGCTGCTCACTGCATCCCTCTAGCGGTCATCTGCAGGGGGCGCGGTGGTCACTGGCTGATTGCTGGCTGTTCACTGCAGCTTTCTAGCGATCATCGGCAGGGGGCGCTGTGGTCACTGGCTGCTCACTGCAGCCCTCTAGCGGTCATCGGCGGGGGCGCTCTGGTCGCTGGCTGCTCACTGCAGCCCTCCAGCGGTCATCTACAGGGGGCGCTGTGGTCATCGGCTGCTCACTGCAGCTCTCTAGCAGTCATCAGCAGGGGGGCGTTCTGGTTGCTGACTGTTCACTGCAGCCCTCTAGCGGTCATCGGCAGGGGGCGCTCTGGTCGCTGGCTGCTCACTGCAGCCCTCCAGCGGTCATCGGAAGGGGGCGTTGTGGTCATCGGCTGCTCACTGCAGCTCTCTAGCGATCATTGGCAGGGGGCGCTGTGGTCACTGGCTGTTCACTGCAGCTCTCTAGCGGTCATCGGCAGGGGGCTCTCTGGTCGCCGGCTGCTCACTGCCAGCCCTCTAGCAGTCATCTGCAGGGGGCGCTCTGGTCACTGGCTGGTTGCTGGCTGTTCACTGCAGCTCTCTAGCGATCATCGGCAGGGAGCGCTCGTCGCTGGCTGCTCACTGCAGCCCTCTAGCTGTCATCTGCAGGGGGCACTCTGGTCGCTGGCTGCTCACTGCAGCCCTCTAGCGGTCATCGGCAGGAGGCGCTGTGGTCGCTGCCTGCTCACTGTAGCCCTCTAGCGGTCATCGGCAGGAGGCGCTCTGGTCGCCATCTGCTCACTACCGGCCCTCTAACTGTCATTTGCAGGAAGCGCTGTGGTCGCCGGCTGCTCACTGCAGCCCTCTAGCGGTCATCGGCAGGGGGCGTTGTGGTCGCCGGGTGCTCACTGCAGCTCTCTAGCGGTCATCGGCAGGGGGCTCTCTGGTCGCTGGCTGTTCACTGCCAGCCCTCTAACGGTCATCTACAGGGAGCGCTCTGGTCACTGGCTGGTTGCTGGCTGTTCACTGCAGCTCTCTAGCGATCATCTACAGGGAGCGCTCTGGTCACTGGCTGGTTGCTGGCTGTTCACTGCAGCTCTCTAGCGATCATCGGCAGGGGGCGCTGTGGTTGCTGGCTGCTCACTGAAGCCCTCTAGCGGTCATCGGCAGGGGGCCTTCTGGTTGCTGGCTGTTCACTGCAGCTCTCTAGCGGTCATCGACAGGGGGCGTTCTGGTCGCTGGCTGCTCACTGCACCCCTTTAGCTGTCATCAGCAGGAAGCGCTCTGGTCGCCGGCTGCTCACTACCGGCCCTTTGGCGGTCATCTGCAGGGGGCGCTGTGGTCACCGGCTGCTCACTGCAGCCCTCTAGCAGTCATCTGCAGGGGGCTCTCTGGTCGCCGGCTACTCACTGCAGCCCTCTAGCAGTCATCTGCAGGGGGCGCAGTGGTCATCGGCTGCTCACTGCAGCCCTCTAGCTGTCATCTGCAGGGGAGCTTTCTGGTTGCTGGCTGTTCACTGCAGCCCTCTAGTGGTCATTGGCAGGGGTCTCTGTGGTCATCGGCTGCTCACTGCAGCCCTCTAGCGGTCATCAGCAGGAGGCGCTGTGGTCGCCGGCTGCTCACTGCAGCCCTCTAGCAGTCATCGGCAGGAGGCGCTGTGGTCGCTGGCTGCTCACTGCAGCCCTCTAGCGGTCATCTGCAGGGGGCGCTGTGGTCACTGGCTGCTCACTGCAGCCCTCTAGCGGTCATCGGCAGGAGGCGCTGTGGTCGCTGGCTGCTCACTGCAGCCCTCTAGCGGTCATCGGCAGGAGGCGCTGTGGTCACTGGCTGCTCACTGCAGCCCTCTAGCTGTCAACCGCAGGGGGCGCTGTGGTCGCTGCCTGCTCACTGCAGCCCTCTAGCTGTCATCTGCAGGGGACACTCTGCTCGCTGCCTGCTCACTGCAGCGCTCTAGCTGTCATCTGCAGAAGGCGATGTGGTCGCCGGCTGTTCACTGCAGCCCTCTAGCAGTCATCTGCAGGGGGCGCTGTGGTCATCGGCTGCTCACTGCAGCCCTCTAGCTGTCATCTGCAGGGGGCTCTGTGGTCGCTGGCTGCTCACTGCAGCTCTCTAGCGGTCATCGGCAGGGGGCGTTCTGGTCGCTGGCTGTTCTGTGCCAGCCCTCTAACGGTCATCTACAGGGAGCGCTCTGGTCACTCACTGGTTGCTGGCTGTTCACTGCAGCTCTCTAGCGATCATCGGCAGGGGGCGTTCTGGTTGCTGGCTGTTCACTGCAGCTCTCTAGCGATCATCAGCAGGGGGGTGTTCTGGTTGCTGGCTGTTCACTGCAGCTCTCTAGCGGTCATCGACAGGGGGCGTTCTGGTTGCTGGTTGTTCACTGCAGCTCTCTAGCAGTCATCGACAGGGGGCGTTCTGGTCGCTGGCTGCTCACTGTACCCCTTTAGCTGTCATCAGCAGGAAGCGCTCTGGTCGCCGGCTGCTCACTACCGGCCCTTTGGCTGTCATCTGCAGGGGGCGCTGTGGTCACCGGCTGCTCACTGCAGCCCTCTAGCGGTCATCGGCAGGAGGTGCTGTGGTCGCTGCCTGCTCACTGTAGCCCTCTAGCGGTCATCGGCAGGAGGCGCTCTGGTCGCCGTCTGCTCACTACCAGCCCTCTAACTGTCATTTGCAGGAGGCGCTGTGGTCGCCGGCTGCTCACTGCAGCCCTCTAGCGGTCATCGGCAGGGGGCGTTGTGGTCGCCGGCTGCTCACTGCATCTCTCTAGCGGTCATCGGCAGGTGGCGTTCTGGTCGCTGGCTGTTCACTGCCAGCCCTCTAACGGTCATCTACAGGGAGCGCTCTGGTCACTGGCTGGTTGCTGGCTGTTCACTGCAGCTCTCTAGCGGTCATCTGCAGGGGGCGCGGTGGTCACTGGCTGCTCACTGCATCCCTCTAGCGGTCATCTGCAAGGGGCGCTCTGGTCACTGGCTGATTGCTGGCTGTTCACTGCAGCTTTCTAGCGATCATCGGCAGGGGGCGCTGTGGTCGCTGGCTGCTCACTGCAGCCCTCTAGCGGTCATCGGCGGGGGCGCTCTGGTCGCTGGCTGCTCACTGCAGCCCTCCAGCGGTCATCTACAGGGGGCGCTGCGGTCATCGGCTGCTCACTGCAGCTCTCTAGCAGTCATCAGCAGGGGGGCGTTCTGGTTGCTGACTGTTCACTACAGCCCTCTAGCGGTCATCGGCAGGGCGCGCTCTGGTCGCTGGCTGCTCACTGCAGCCCTCTAGCAGTCATCTGCAGGGGGCGCTGTGGTCATCGGCTGCTCACTGCAGCCCTCTAGCTGTCATCTGCAGGGGGCTCTGTGGTCTCTGGCTGCTCACTGCAGCTCTCTAGCGGTCATCGGCAGGGGGCGTTCTGGTCGCTGGCTGTTCTGTGCCAGCCCTCTAACGGTCATCTACAGGGAGCGCTCTGGTCACTCACTGGTTGCTGGCTGTTCACTGCAGCTCTCTAGCGATCATCGGCAGGGGGCGTTCTGGTTGCTGGCTGTTCACTGCAGCTCTCTAGCGATCATCAGCAGGGGGGTGTTCTGGTTGCTGGCTGTTCACTGCAGCTCTCTAGCGGTCATCGACAGGGGGCGTTCTGGTTGCTGGTTGTTCACTGCAGCTCTCTAGCAGTCATCGACAGGGGGCGTTCTGGTCGCTGGCTGCTCACTGTACCACTTTAGCTGTCATCAGCAGGAAGCGCTCTGGTCGCTGGCTGCTCACTACTGGCCCTTTGGCTGTCGTCTGCAGGGGGCGCTGTGGTCACCGGCTGCTCACTGCAGCCCTCTAGCGGTCATCGGCAGGAGGTGCTGTGGTCGCTGCCTGCTCACTGTAGCCCTCTAGCGGTCATCGGCAGGAGGCGCTCTGGTCGCCGTCTGCTCACTACCAGCCCTCTAACTGTCATTTGCAGGAGGCGCTGTGGTCGCCGGCTGCTCACTGCAGCCCTCTAGCGGTCATCGGCAGGGGGCGTTGTGGTCGCCGGCTGCTCACTGCAGCTCTCTAGCGGTCATCGGCAGGTGGCGTTCTGGTCACTCACTGGTTGCTGGCTGTTCACTGCAGCTCTCTAGCGGTCATCGGCAGGGGGCGTTGTGGTCGCTGGCTGTTCACTGCCAGCCCTCTAACGGTCATCTACAGGGAGCGCTCTGGTCACTGGCTGGTTGCTGGCTGTTCACTGCAGCTCTCTAGCGATCATCTACAGGGAGCGCTCTGGTCACTGGCTGGTTGCTGGCTGTTCACTGCAGCTCTCTAGCGATCATCGGCAGGGGGCGCTGTGGTTGCTGGCTGCTCACTGCAGCCCTCTAGCTGTCATCTGCAGAAGGCGCTGTGGTCTCCGGCTGTTCACTGCAGCCCTCTAGCGGTCATCTGCAGGGGGCGCGGTGGTCACTGGCTGCTCACTGCATCCCTCTAGCGGTCATCTGCAAGGGGCGCTCTGGTCACTGGCTGATTGCTGGCTGTTCACTGCAGCTTTCTAGCGATCATCGGCAGGGGGCGCTCTGGTCGCTGGCTGCTCACTGCAGCCCTCCAGCGGTCATCGGAAGGGGGCGTTGTGGTCATCGGCTGCTCACTGCAGCTCTCTAGCGATCATTGGCAGGGGGCGCTGTGGTCACTGGCTGTTCACTGCAGCTCTCTAGCGGTCATCGGCAGGGGGCTCTCTGGTCGCCGGCTGCTCACTGCCAGCCCTCTAGCAGTCATCTGCAGGGGGCGCTTTGGTCACTGGCTGGTTGCTGGCTGTTCACTGCAGCTCTCTAGCGATCATCGGCAGGGAGCGCTCGTCGCTGGCTGCTCACTGCAGCCCTCTAGCTGTCATCTGCAGGGGGCACTCTGGTCGCTGGCTGCTCACTGCAGCCCTCTAGCGGTCATCGGCAGGAGGCGCTGTGGTCGCTGCCTGCTCACTGTAGCCCTCTAGCGGTCATCGGCAGGAGGCGCTCTGGTCGCCATCTGCTCACTACCGGCCCTCTAACTGTCATTTGCAGGAAGCGCTGTGGTCGCCGGCTGCTCACTGCAGCCCTCTAGCGGTCATCGGCAGGGGGCGTTGTGGTCGCCGGGTGCTCACTGCAGCTCTCTAGCGGTCATCGGCAGGGGGCTCTCTGGTCGCTGGCTGTTCACTGCCAGCCCTCTAACGGTCATCTACAGGGAGCGCTCTGGTCACTGGCTGGTTGCTGGCTGTTCACTGCAGCTCTCTAGCGATCATCTACAGGGAGCGCTCTGGTCACTGGCTGGTCGCTGGCTGCTCACTGCAGCCCTCTAGCAGTCATCTGCAGGGGGCTCTCTGGTCGCCGGCTACTCACTGCAGCCCTCTAGCAGTCATCTGCAGGGGGCGCAGTGGTCATCGGCTGCTCACTGCAGCCCTCTAGCTGTCATCTGCAGGGGAGCTTTCTGGTTGCTGGCTGTTCACTGCAGCCCTCTAGTGGTCATTGGCAGGGGTCTCTGTCGTCATCGGCTGCTCACTGCAGCCCTCTAGCGGTCATCAGCAGGAGGCGCTGTGGTCGCCGGCTGCTCACTGCAGCCCTCTAGCAGTCATCGGCAGGAGGCGCTGTGGTCACTGGCTGCTCACTGCAGCCCTCTAGCGGTCATCGGCAGGAGGCGCTGTGGTCGCTGGCTGCTCACTGCAGCCCTCTAGCGGTCATCGGCAGGAGGCGCTGTGGTCACTGGCTGCTCACTGCAGCCCTCTAGCTGTCAACCGCAGGGGGCGCTGTGGTCGCTGCCTGCTCACTGCAGCCCTCTAGCTGTCATCTGCAGGGGACACTCTGCTCGCTGCCTGCTCACTGCAGCGCTCTAGCTGTCATCTGCAGAAGGCGATGTGGTCGCCGGCTGTTCACTGCAGCCCTCTAGCAGTCATCTGCAGGGGGCGCTGTGGTCATCGGCTGCTCACTGCAGCCCTCTAGCTGTCATCTGCAGGGGGCTCTGTGGTCGCTGGCTGCTCACTGCAGCTCTCTAGCGGTCATCGGCAGGGGGCGTTCTGGTCGCTGGCTGTTCTGTGCCAGCCCTCTAACGGTCATCTACAGGGAGCGCTCTGGTCACTCACTGGTTGCTGGCTGTTCACTGCAGCTCTCTAGCGATCATCGGCAGGGGGCGTTCTGGTTGCTGGCTGTTCACTGCAGCTCTCTAGCGATCATCAGCAGGGGGGTGTTCTGGTTGCTGGCTGTTCACTGCAGCTCTCTAGCGGTCATCGACAGGGGGCGTTCTGGTTGCTGGTTGTTCACTGCAGCTCTCTAGCAGTCATCGACAGGGGGCGTTCTGGTCGCTGGCTGCTCACTGTACCCCTTTAGCTGTCATCAGCAGGAAGCGCTCTGGTCGCCGGCTGCTCACTACCGGCCCTTTGGCTGTCATCTGCAGGGGGCGCTGTGGTCACCGGCTGCTCACTGCAGCCCTCTAGCGGTCATCGGCAGGAGGTGCTGTGGTCGCTGCCTGCTCACTGTAGCCCTCTAGCGGTCATCGGCAGGAGGCGCTCTGGTCGCCGTCTGCTCACTACCAGCCCTCTAACTGTCATTTGCAGGAGGCGCTGTGGTCGCCGGCTGCTCACTGCAGCCCTCTAGCGGTCATCGGCAGGGGGCGTTGTGGTCGCCGGCTGCTCACTGCATCTCTCTAGCGGTCATCGGCAGGTGGCGTTCTGGTCGCTGGCTGTTCACTGCAGCTCTCTAGCGATCATCTACAGGGAGCGCTCTGGTCACTGGCTGGTTGCTGGCTGTTCACTGCAGCTCTCTAGCGATCATCGGCAGGGGGCGCTGTGGTTGCTGGCTGCTCACTGAAGCCCTCTAGCGGTCATCGGCAGGGGGCGTTCTGGTTGCTGGCTGCTCACTGCAGCCCTCTAGCTGTCATCTGCAGAAGGCGCTGTGGTCTCCGGCTGTTCACTGCAGCCCTCTAGCGGTCATCTGCAGGGGGCGCGGTGGTCACTGGCTGCTCACTGCATCCCTCTAGCGGTCATCTGCAAGGGGCGCTCTGGTCACTGGCTGATTGCTGGCTGTTCACTGCAGCTTTCTAGCGATCATCGGCAGGGGGCGCTGTGGTCGCTGGCTGCTCACTGCAGCCCTCTAGCGGTCATCGGCGGGGGCGCTCTGGTCGCTGGCTGCTCACTGCAGCCCTCCAGCGGTCATCTACAGGGGGCGCTGCGGTCATCGGCTGCTCACTGCAGCTCTCTAGCAGTCATCAGCAGGGGGGCGTTCTGGTTGCTGACTGTTCACTGCAGCCCTCTAGCGGTCATCGGCAGGGGGCGCTCTGGTCGCTGGCTGCTCACTGCAGCCCTCCAGCGGTCATCGGAAGGGGGCGTTGTGGTCATCGGCTGCTCACTGCAGCTCTCTAGCGATCATTGGCAGGGGGCGCTGTGGTCACTGGCTGTTCACTGCAGCTCTCTAGCGGTCATCGGCAGGGGGCTCTCTGGTCGCCGGCTGCTCACTGCCAGCCCTCTAGCGGTCATCTGCAGGGGGCGCTCTGGTCACTGGCTGGTTGCTGGCTGTTCACTGCAGCTCTCTAGCGATCATCGGCAGGGAGCGCTCGTCGCTGGCTGCTCACTGCAGCCCTCTAGCTGTCATCTGCAGGGGGCACTCTGGTCGCTGGCTGCTCACTGCAGCCCTCTAGCGGTCATCGGCAGGAGGCGCTGTGGTCGCTGCCTGCTCACTGTAGCCCTCTAGCGGTCATCGGCAGGAGGCGCTCTGGTCGCCATCTGCTCACTACCGGCCCTCTAACTGTCATTTGCAGGAAGCGCTGTGGTCGCCGGCTGCTCACTGCAGCCCTCTACTGGTCATCGGCAGGGGGCGTTGTGGTCACCGGCTACTCACTGCAGCCCTCTAGCTGTCATCTGCAGGGGTCGCGGTTGTCGCCGGCTGCTCACTGCAGCTCTCTAGCTGTCATCTGCAGGGGGCCCGGTTGTCGCCGGCTGCTCACTGCAGCTCTCTAGCAGTCATCAGCAGGGGGGCGTTCTGGTTGCTGGCTGTTCACTGCAGCCCTCTAGCGATCATCGTCAGGGGGCGCTGTGGTTATCGGCTGGTTGCTGGCTGTTCACTGCAGCTCTGTAGCGATCATCGGCAGGGGGCGCTGTGGTTGCTGGCTGCTCACTGAAGCCCTCTAGCGGTCATCGGCAGGGGGCGCTCTGGTTGCTGGCTGCTCACTGCAGCCCTCTAGCTGTCATCTGCAGAAGGCGCTGTGGTCTCCGGCTGTTCACTGCAGCCCTCTAGCGGTCATCTGCAGGGGGCGCGGTGGTCACTGGCTGCTCACTGCATCCCTCTAGCGGTCATCTGCAAGGGGCGCTCTGGTCACTGGCTGATTGCTGGCTGTTCACTGCAGCTTTCTAGCGATCATCGGCAGGGGGCGCTGTGGTCGCTGGCTGCTCACTGCAGCCCTCTAGCGGTCATCGGCGGGGGCGCTCTGGTCGCTGGCTGCTCACTGCAGGCCTCCAGCGGTCATCTACAGGGGGCGCTGTGGTCATCGGCTGCTCACTGCAGCTCTCTAGCAGTCATCAGCAGGGGGGCGTTCTGGTTGCTAACTGTTCACTGCAGCCCTCTAGCGGTCATCGGCAGGGGGCGCTGTGGTCATCGGCTGCTCACTGCAGCTCTCTAGCGATCATTGGCAGGGGGCACTGTGGTCACTGGCTGTTCACTGCAGCTCTCTAGCGGTCATCGGCAGGGGGCTCTCTGGTCGCCGGCTGCTCACTGCCAGCCCTCTAGCGGTCATCTGCAGGGGGCGCTCTGGTCACTGGCTGGTTGCTGGCTGTTCACTGCAGCGCTCTAGCGATCATCGGCAGGGAGCGCTCGTCGCTGGCTGCTCTCTGCAGCCCTCTAGCTGTCATCTGCAGGGGGCACTCTGGTCGCTGGCTGCTCACTGCAGCCCTCTAGCGGTCATCGGCAGGAGGCGCTGTGGTCGCTGCCTGCTCACTGTAGCCCTCTAGCGGTCATCGGCAGGAGGCGCTCTGGTCGCCGTCTGCTCACTACCGGCCCTCTAACTGTCATTTGCAGGAGGCGCTGTGGTCGCCGGCTGCTCACTGCAGCCCTCTAGCGGTCATCGGCAGGGGGCGTTGTGGTCGCCGGGTGCTCACTGCAGCTCTCTAGCGGTCATCGGCAGGGGGCTCTCTGGTCGCTGGCTGTTCACTGCCAGCCCTCTAACGGTCATCTACAGGGAGCGATCTGGTCACTGGCTGGTTGCTGGCTGTTCACTGCAGCTCTCTAGCGATCATCTACAGGGAGCGCTCTGGTCACTGGCTGGTTGCTGGCTGTTCACTGCAGCTCTCTAGCGATCATTGGCAGGGGGCGCTGTGGTTGCTGGCTGCTCACTGAAGCCCTCTAGCGGTCATCGGCAGGGGGCCTTCTGGTTGCTGGCTGCTCACTGCACCCCTTTAGCTGTCATCAGCAGGAAGCGCTCTGGTCGCCGGCTGCTCACTACCGGCCCTTTGGCGGTCATCTGCAGGGGGCGCTGTGGTCACCGGCTGCTCACTGCAGCCCTCTAGCAGTCATCTGCAGGGGGCTCTCTGGTCGCCGGCTGCTCACTGCAGCCCTCTAGCAGTCATCTGCAGGGGGCGCAGTGGTCCCCGGCTGCTCACTGCAGCTCTCTAGCAGTCATCAGCAGGGGGGCGTTCTGGTTGCTGGCTGTTCACTGCAGCCCTCTAGCGGTCATCTGCAGGGGGCGCTGTGGTCACAGGCTGCTCACTGCAGCCCTCTACTGGTCATCGGCAGGAGGCGCTGTGGTCACCGGCTACTCACTGCAGCCCTCTAGCTGTCATCTGCAGGGGGCGCGGTTTTCGCCGGCTGCTCACTGCAGCTCTCTAGCTGTCATCTGCAGGGGGCCCGGTTGTCGCCGGCTGCTCACTGCAGCTCTCTAGCAGTCATCAGCAGGGGGGCGTTCTGGTTGCTGGCTGTTCACTGCAGCCCTCTAGCGATCATCGGCAGGGGGCGCTGTGGTCACTGGCTGCTCACTGCATCCCTCTAGCGGTCATCTGCAAGGGGCGCTCTGGTCACTGGCTGGTTGCTGGCTGCTAACTGCAGCCCTCTAGCGGTCATCTGCAGGGGGCGCTCTGGTCACTGGCTGGTTGCTGGCTGTTCACTGCAGCTCTCTAGCGATCATCGGCAGGGAGCGCTTGTCGCTGGCTGCTCACTGCAGCCCTCTAGCGGTCATCTGCAAGGGGCGCTCTGGTCACTGGCTGATTGCTGGCTGTTCACTGCAGCTTTCTAGCGATCATCGGCAGGGGGCGCTGTGGTCGCTGGCTGCTCACTGCAGCCCTCTAGCGGTCATCGGCGGGGGCGCTCTGGTCGCTGGCTGCTCACTGCAGCCCTCCAGCGGTCATCTGCAGGGGGCGCAGTGGTCCCCGGCTGCTCACTGCAGCTCTCTAGCAGTCATCAGCAGGGGGGCGTTCTGGTTGCTGGCTGTTCACTGCAGCCCTCTAGCGGTCATCTGCAGGGGGCGCTGTGGTCACAGGCTGCTCACTGCAGCCCTCCAGCGGTCATCGGCAGGAGGCGCTGTGGTCACCGGCTACTCACTGCAGCCCTCTAGCTGTCATCTTCAGGGGGCGCGGTTGTCGCCGGCTGCTCACTGCAGCTCTCTAGCGATCATTGGCAGGGGGCGCTGTGGTCACTGGCTGTTCACTGCAGCCCTCTAGCGGTCATCGGCAGGGGGCGCTCTGGTCGCTGGCTGCTCACTGCAGCCCTCCAGCGGTCATCGGAAGGGGGCGTTGTGGTCATCGGCTGCTCACTGCAGCTCTCTAGCGATCATTGGCAGGGGGCGCTGTGGTCACTGGCTGTTCACTGCAGCTCTCTAGCGGTCATCGGCAGGGGGCTCTCTGGTCGCCGGCTGCTCACTGCCAGCCCTCTAGCGGTCATCTGCAGGGGGCGCTCTGGTCACTGGCTGGTTGCTGGCTGTTCACTGCAGCTCTCTAGCGATCATCGGCAGAGAGCGCTCGTCGCTGGCTGCTCACTGCAGCCCTCTAGCTGTCATCTGCAGGGGGCACTCTGGTCGCTGGCTGCTCACTGCAGCCCTCTAGCGGTCATCGGCAGGGGGCGTTCTGGTCGCTGGCTGTTCACTGCAGCTCTCTAGCGGTCATCGTCAGGGGGCGTTCTGGTTGCTGGCTGTTCACTGCCAGCCCTCTAGCGGTCATCGGCAGGGGGCGCTCTGGTTGCTGGCTGTTCACTGCAGCTCTCTAGCGATCATCGACAGGGGGCGCTGTGGTTGCTGGCTGCTCACTGCAGCCCTCTAGCTGTCATCTACAGGGGGCGCATTGGTCGCCGGCTGCTCACTGCAGCTCTCTAGCAGTCATCAGCAGGGGGGCGTTCTGGTTGCTGGCTGTTCACTGCAGCCCTCTAGCGGTCATCTGCAGGAGGCGCTCTGGTCACTGGCTGGTTGCTGGCTGTTCACTGCAATACTCAATACTCTCTATCAGTCCAGTTCTTTATTGGTACTGCTTGAAACGAGCAGAACCAAAACCAGATTTTACCATCCAATAATCTCACTCCTTGTTTACTTCAGGTACTGATAAAAGAACTGACCTTAAGAATATCTCAGGTTTTTAACTGTTTAATACTGGATCCAATTCAGAACCAGGTTTCAGGGGGCATCCCTACCTCAGACCAGCGTTAACAATTACAGTTCACTGTAGTCTGAGCTGAGGTCTGATAGCATGAGCTGCTACTGCTGAAAGCAATAATCTGACAGAGGAAAACAGGAGGAGTCTAATTCAGATTAGCTGTAGCTTCATCCATTATTCTCCTGTGAACAGAGTTATGAGGGGGCGTGACTACCTTATAACAGAGAGACGCCTCCTTTTAAAGTTGTACATCTTTATTTCTGGTATCATACATTGCTGCCCAACACAGTGTCGTTCTTCATGCTACCACTAGATGGAGCCTGAGCAAGACAAGTTCAAATCCTACAAATAGCTTGAAATATTTTCTATAAATAAAGACTTGAGTCAGGTATGAATGTGCTCTCTCTCTTTATCAGTTCTTACTTTCAAATTCTAAAAAGCTTTATTGGTATGAATGTTGCAGGTAAATATTCCCCAAACTAATGATGGTTCTCTCTCTCCAGACTCTGTCAGGCTGGTGAATGGGAATAGTCTGTGTTCAGGCAGACTGGAGGTGAAGTCTGAGCAGTCGTGGTCCTCAGTGTGTGAAGCTGACTTTGACCAGCAGGATGCAGAGGTGGTCTGTAGGGAGCTCGGCTGTGGGGCTCCTTCAGTCCTCCAGGGGGCGCTCTATGGAGAAGTGGAGGCTCCGATGTGGACCAAAGAGTTCCAGTGTGGAGGCCATGAGTCTGCTCTCCTGGACTGTGGAAGATCAGACTCAGCTAGAAGCACCTGCTCACCTGGCAAAGCTGTTGGACTCACCTGCTCAGGTAGAAGAGGAGCTGCAGCTTTGATTTGGCTTCATTTCTGTTCTAATGAAACTCACTTTATTCTTTTACTGATGACTCTCTTGTTTCTGTTCAGAGCCTGTCAGGTTGGTGGGAGGAGCCAGTCGCTGTGCAGGTACACTGGAGGTGAAACGATCAGAGTGGAGACAAGTGAGGGACTCTTTCTGGACCCTGAAGGCAGCAGCTGCAGCCTGCAGAGATCTGGACTGTGGCTCAGCTGTTTCAACAGGAAAGAGAAATGAAGCCTCAGACAGATCTGTATGGTGGATCAGATCTGTCTGTGTTCAGTTTGGATCTGCACTGAGGGACTGTGCATCATCATATTCCTCTTCCTCCATCGTGGAGCTCACCTGCTCAGGTAAGTCCATCAGTGACATCATCTATGACAGTAATATTTTCCTTCCTCTGTCACAGTGATAGTCAGTGGCAGTAGCGGACTGTGGGGTCTTACACACACACACACACACACACACACACACACACACACACACACACACCTCTTCTATACAGAGAAACGCATTATAGCCATAAAGACGCCTTTGCCTTTACTTTTTTACAGTGAGTCGGCATAAAGCCGCCTCCGTGTGAGCTTTTCATAGCGTAGCGGCGTTCTGGATTCAGAGGCGTGACGGAGATCAGACTGATCAGAGCTGTAAACTCTGCCATAAGCAAGTAAAGAGACGTTACTAGGACGAGGGGAGGACATTTCTCTTTGTTTGACAACTTTAAAGTTAAGTTAGACTTTTCTGTCGGCTTCCCGACTCATTTTAAAGAAGACGAGAGAGAGAGAGAGAGAGAGAGAGCAGCTGTGGTCAAGTGAGCTAGAGAGTGAATGGAGAGAGGGAGCGCTAGTAACGTTAGTGAGGAAGCTGATGAATCAGATCATTAAAACATTATTTTCTGATTGTTTCACAACAATCAGAAAAACCTGACTCCCGGGCCGAACCTTCGCGGTCCTTCACAGTCCTGATGGCATCCTTCCCTGGCTGTTGCTGCTTGTGCTTGTTGTTGTTTGTTGTTGTCATTGTTTTTCTTCTGTCCCCCCTCCCCCTTTCCCTCTCTCTTTCTCTCTCTCAACCCAACCGGTCAAAGCAGATGGCCGCCCACCAAGAGCCGGGGTCTGCTTGAGGTTTCTACCCGTTAAAGGGGAGTTTTTCCTTACCGCTGTCGCCAAGTGCTTGCTCATGGGGGAACTGTTGGGTCTCTGTAAATTAAAGAGTACGGTCTTGACCTGCTCTATGTGAAAAGTGCCTTGAGATGACTTCTGTTGTGATATGGCGCTATATAAATAAAGATTGATTGATTGATTGATTGATTGACAACGATTACTTTCCAAAACACAAACACACCTGCATCCCCGCACACCTCCTCAACCCTGCAGCTGTACGCCGCACCGCCTGATGTGGTCTGAATACGGGCTAAACAACAGCGTCAGCTCCCGGTCCCGCCGTGCCGGCTGTCACACAGAACAGCGAGGCGGATTACAGGCGCAGTATTCCCGCTTTGAACGGGCTGTGTAAAAGAGGCTGAAGTGCACTCATCACCAACAACTAACATCTAAACAATATAAAAACTACGTCATTAAGAATAAGTCAATTACAAAATCACCTTCTGACACCTGTTAACAAATGTACTCAAAGCACCGGCTCAACAAGCTGAAACTATGCTAACCTCGTTATTTCTCCCACACATGCATTAGCTAAACTGCCAACCCGGTCTTCCGATGGTAAATGTTCACTCATGTTGCTCAACAAACCCTGCAGCTGTACGCCGCACCGCCTGATGTGGTCTGAATACGGGCTAAACAACAGCGTCAGCTCCCGGTCCCGCCGTGCCGGCTGTCACACAGAACAGCGAGGCGGATTACAGGCGCAGTATTCCCGCTTTGAACGGGCTGTGTAAAAGAGGCTGAAGTGCACTCATCACCAACAACTAACATCTAAACAATATAAAAACTACGTCATTAAGAATAAGTCAATTACAAAATCACCTTCTGACACCTGTTAACAAATGTACTCAAAGCACCGGCTCAACAAGCTGAAACTATGCTAACCTGGTTATTTCTCCCACACATGCATTAGCTAAACTGCCAACCCGGTCTTCCGATGGTAAATGTTCACTCATGTTGCTCAACAAACCCTGCAGCTGTACGCCGCACCGCCTGATGTGGTCTGAATACGGGCTAAACAACAGCGTCAGCTCCCGGTCCTGCCGTGCCGGCTGTCACACAGAACAGCGAGGCGGATTACAGGCGCAGTATTCCCGCTTTGAACGGGCTGTGTAAAAGAGGCTGAAGTGCACTCATCACCAACAACTAACATCTAAACAATATAAAAACTACGTCATTAAGAATAAGTCAATTACAAAATCACCTTCTGACACCTGTTAACAAATGTACTCAAAGCACCGGCTCAACAAGCTGAAACTATGCTAACCTCGTTATTTCTCCCACACATGCATTAGCTAAACTGCCAACCCGGTCTTCCGATGGTAAATGTTCACTCATGTTGCTCAACAAACAGACAATAAAGGAAAGATTTTCTGAAAGATAGAAATTAGGCCATATTTCTCACAGCAGCAAAGTCGAGCATTACCAACAACAATCTTAATCACCTCTATAGATAATTAATACAGCAGGACTCACCAGTCACTGGAAAACAAAATCCATCCTCCGTTCCTTCCTGCAATGCCTGCCTGCGTGAGTCCTGCGTGAGACCTGCGTGAGTCCCGCGTGAGTCCTGCGTGAGTCCAGCGAGAGTCCTGCGTGAGACCTGCGTGAATCCTATGTGAGTCCTACGTGAGTCCTGCGTGAGTCCTGCGTGAGTCCTGCGTGAGTCCTGCGAGAGTCCTGCATGAATCGTACGCGAGTCCTGCGTGAGTCCTTCGTGAATCGTACGTGAGTCCTGCGTGAGTCCTGCGTGATTCCTGCGTGAGTCCAGCGAGAGTCCTGCGTGAGTCCTGCGTGAATCGTACGTGAGTCCTTCGTGAATCGTACGTGAGTCCTGCGTGAGTCCTGCGTGAGTCCAGCGAGAGTCCTGCGTGAGTCCTGCGAGAGTCCTGCATGAATCGTACGTGAGTCCTTCGTGAATCGTACGTGAGTCCTGCGTGAGTCCTGCGTGAGTCCTGCGTGAGTCCAGCGAGAGTCCTGCGTGAGTCCTGCGAGAGTCCTGCATGAATCGTACGTGAGTCCTTCGTGAATCGTACGTGAGTCCTGCGTGAGTCCTGCGTGAGTCCAGCGAGAGTCCTGCGTGAGTCCTGCGAGAGTCCTGCATGAATCGTACGTGAGTCCTGCGTGAGTCCTGCGTGAGTCCAGCGAGAGTCCTGAGTGAGTCCTGCGAGAGTCCTGCATGAATCGTACGTGAGTCCTTCGTGAATCGTACGTGAGTCCTGCGTGAGTCCTGCGTGAGTCCTGCGTGAGTCCAGCGAGAGTCCTGCGTAAGACCTGCGTGAATCCTATGTGAGTCCTACGTGAGTCCTGCGTGAGTCCTGCGTGAGTCCTACGTGAGTCCTGCGTGAGTCCTGCGTGAGTCCTGCGTGAGTCCTGCGAGAGTCCTGCATGAATCGTACGTGAGTCCTGCGTGAGTCCTTCGTGAATCGTACGTGAGTCCTGCGTGAGTCCTGCGTGATTCCTGCGTGAGTCCAGCGAGAGTCCTGCATGAGTCCTGCGTGAATCGTACGTGAGTCCTTCGTGAATCGTACGTGAGTCCTGCGTGAGTCCTGCGTGAGTCCTGCGTGAGTCCAGCGAGAGTCCTGCGTGAGTCCTGCGAGAGTCCTGCATGAATCGTACGTGAGTCCTTCGTGAATCGTACGTGAGTCCTGCGTGAGTCCTGCGTGAGTCCAGCGTGAGTCCAGCGAGAGTCCTGCATGAATCGTACGTGAGTCCTTCGTGAATCGTACGTGAGTCCTGCGTGAGTCCTGCGTGAGTCCAGCGAGAGTCCTGCATGAATCGTACGTGAGTCCTTCGTGAATCGTACGTGAGTCCTGCGTGAGTCCTGCGTGAGTCCAGCGAGAGTCCTGCGTGAGTCCTGCGAGAGTCCTGCATGAATCGTACATGAGTCCTGCGTGAGTCCTGCGTGAGTCCAGCGAGAGTCCTGCGTGAGTCCTGCGAGAGTCCTGCATGAATCGTACGTGAGTCCTTCGTGAATCGTACGTGAGTCCTGCGTGAGTCCTGCGTGAGTCCAGCGAGAGTCCTGCATGAATCGTACGTGAGTCCTTCGTGAATCGTACGTGAGTTCTACGTGAGTCCTGCGTGAGTCCAGCGAGAGTCCTGCGTGAGTCCTGCATGAGTCCTGCATGAGTCCCGCGTGAGTCCCGCGTGAGGCCCGCGTGAGGCCCGCGTGAGTCCCACATGAGTCCCATATGAGTCCCGCATGAGTCCTGCGTGAGTCCAGCGAGAGTCCTGCATGAGTCCTGCGTGAGTCCTGCATGAATCGTACGTGAGTCCTGCGTGAGTCCTGCGTGAGTCCTGCGTGAATCATACGTGAGTCCTGTGTGAGTCCTGCGTGAGTCCTGCGTGAGTCCAGCGAGAGTCCTGCGTGAGTCCTGCGAGAATCGTACTTGAGTCCTGCGTGAGTCCTGCGTGAGTCCAGCGAGAGTCCTGCGTGAGTCCTGCGAGAGTCCTGCATGAATCGTACGTGACTCCTGCGTGAGTCCTTCGTGAATCGTACGTGAGTCCTGCGTGAGTCCTGCGTGAGTCCTACGTGAGTCCTGCGAGAGTCCTGCATGAGTCGTACGTGAGTCCTGCGTGAGTCCTTCGTGGATCGTACATGAGTCCTGCGTGAGTCCTTCGTGAATCGTACGTGAGTCCTGCGTGAGTCCTGCGTGAGTCCTGCGTGAGTCCTGCGAGAGTCCTGCATGAATCGTACGTGAGTCCTTCGTGAATCGTACGTGAGTCCTGCGTGAGTCCTGCGTGAGTCCAGCGAGAGTCCTGCATGAATCGTACGTGAGACCTTCGTGAATCGTACGTGAGTCCTGCGTGAGTCCTGCGTGAGTCCTGCGTGAGTCCAGCGAGAGTCCTGCATGAATCGTACGTGAGTCCTTCGTGAATCGTACGTGAGTCCTGCGTGAGTCCTACGTGAGTCCTGCGTGAGTCCAGCGAGAGTCCTGCGTGAGTCCTGCGTGAGTCCAGCGAGAGTCCTGTGAGAGTCCTGCATGAATCGTACGTGAGTCCTTCGTGAATCGTACATGAGTCCTACGTGAGTCCTTCGTGAATCGTACGTGAGTCCTGCGTGAGTCCTGCGTGAGTCCAGCGAGAGTCCTGCTTGAGTCCTGCGATAGTCCTGCATGAATCGTACGTGAGTCCTTCCTGAATCGTACGTGAGTCCTGCGTGAGTCCTGCGTGAGTCCTGCGTGAGTCCAGCGAGAGTCCTGCGTGAGTCCTGCGAGAGTCCTGCATGAATCGTACGTGAGTCCTTCGTGAATCGTACGTGAGTCCTATGTGAGTCCTGCGTGAGTCCAGCGAGAGTCCTGCGTGAGTCCTGCATGAGTCCTGCGTGAGTCCCGTGTGAGTCCCGCGTGAGTCCCGCGTGAGTCCTGCGTGAGTCCAGCGAGAGTCCTGCGTGAGTCCTGCGAGAGTCCTGCATGAATCGTACGTGAGTCCTTCGTGAATCGTACGTGAGTCCTATGTGAGTCCTGCGTGAGTCCAGCGAGAGTCCTGCGTGAGTCCTGCATGAGTCCTGCGTGAGTCCCGCGTGAGTCCCACATGAGTCCCACATGAGTCCCGCATGAGTCCTGCATGAGTCCAGCGAGAGTCCTGCGTGAGTCCAGCGAGAGTCCTGCATGAATCGTACGTCAGTCCTGCGTGAGTCCTGCATGAGTCCTGCGTGAATCGTACGTGAGTCCTGCGTGAGTCCTGCGTGAATCATACGTGAGTCCTGCGTGAGTCCTGCGTGAGTCCTGCGTGAGTCCAGCGAGAGTCCTGCGTGAGTCCTGCGAGAATCGTACGTGAGTCCTGCATGAGTCCTGCGAGAGTCCAGCGAGAGTCCTGCATGAATCGTACGTTAGTCCTTCGTGAATCGTACGTGAGTCCGGCGTGAGTCCTGCGTGAGTCCAGCGAGAGTCCTTCGTGAATCGTACGTGAGTCCTGCGTGAGTCCTGCGTGAGTCCTTCGTGAATCGTACGTGAGTCCTGCGTGAGTCCTGCGTGAGTCCTGCGTGAGTCCTGCGTGAGTCCAGCGAGAGTCCTGCATGAATCGTTCGTGAGTCCTTCGTGAATCGTACGTGAGTCCTTCGTGAATCGTACGTGAGTCCTGCGTGAGTCCTGCGTGAATCGTACGTGAGTCCTGCGTAAGTCCAGCGAGAGTCCTGCGTGAGTCCTGCGTGAGTCCTGCGTGAGTCCTGCGTAAGTCCTGCGTGAGTCCTGCGTGAGTCCTGCGTGAGACCTGCGTGAGTCCTGCATGAGGCCTGCGTGAGGCCTGCGTGAGGCCTGCGTGAGTCCTGCATGAGTCCTGCGTGAGGCCTGCGT
Organism: Thunnus thynnus; assembly: GCF_963924715.1. Lineage (NCBI taxonomy): Eukaryota > Metazoa > Chordata > Actinopteri > Scombriformes > Scombridae > Thunnus > Thunnus thynnus. The sequence goes on along the minus strand of NW_027095949.1, from coordinate 88,052 downwards.
GAGTCCTGCGTGAGTCCTGCGTGAGTCTTGCGAGAGTCTCACGAGAGTCTCACGAGAGTCCTGCGTGAGTCTCGCGAGAGTCCCGCGTGAGACCCGCTTGAGTCCCGCGTGAGTCCAGCGTGAGTCCTGCGTGAGTCCAGCGAGAGTCCTGCGTGAGTCCAGCGAGAGTCCTGCATGAATCGTACGTGAGTCCTGCGTGAGTCCTGCGTGAGTCCTGCGTGAATCATACGTGAGTCCTGCGTGAGTCCTGCGTGAGTCCAGCGAGAGTCCTGCACACACACACCTCTTCTATACAGAGAAACGCATTATAGCCATAAAGACGCCTTTGCCTTTACTTTTTTACAGTGAGTCGGCATAAAGCCGCCTCCGTGTGAGCTTTTCATAGCGTAGCGGCGTTCTGGATTCAGAGGCGTGACGGAGATCAGACTGATCAGAGCTGTAAACTCTGCCATAAGCAAGTAAAGAGACGTTACTAGGACGAGGGGAGGACATTTCTCTTTGTTTGACAACTTTAAAGTTAAGTTAGACTTTTCTGTCGGCTTCCCGACTCATTTTAAAGAAGACGAGAGAGAGAGAGAGAGAGAGAGAGCAGCTGTGGTCAAGTGAGCTAGAGAGTGAATGGAGAGAGGGAGCGCTAGTAACGTTAGTGAGGAAGCTGATGAATCAGATCATTAAAACATTATTTTCTGATTGTTTCACAACAATCAGAAAAACCTGACTCCCGGGCCGAACCTTCGCGGTCCTTCACAGTCCTGATGGCATCCTTCCCTGGCTGTTGCTGCTTGTGCTTGTTGTTGTTTGTTGTTGTCATTGTTTTTCTTCTGTCCCCCCTCCCCCTTTCCCTCTCTCTTTCTCTCTCTCAACCCAACCGGTCAAAGCAGATGGCCGCCCACCAAGAGCCGGGGTCTGCTTGAGGTTTCTACCCGTTAAAGGGGAGTTTTTCCTTACCGCTGTCGCCAAGTGCTTGCTCATGGGGGAACTGTTGGGTCTCTGTAAATTAAAGAGTACGGTCTTGACCTGCTCTATGTGAAAAGTGCCTTGAGATGACTTCTGTTGTGATATGGCGCTATATAAATAAAGATTGATTGATTGATTGATTGATTGACAACGATTACTTTCCAAAACACAAACACACCTGCATCCCCGCACACCTCCTCAACCCTGCAGCTGTACGCCGCACCGCCTGATGTGGTCTGAATACGGGCTAAACAACAGCGTCAGCTCCCGGTCCCGCCGTGCCGGCTGTCACACAGAACAGCGAGGCGGATTACAGGCGCAGTATTCCCGCTTTGAACGGGCTGTGTAAAAGAGGCTGAAGTGCACTCATCACCAACAACTAACATCTAAACAATATAAAAACTACGTCATTAAGAATAAGTCAATTACAAAATCACCTTCTGACACCTGTTAACAAATGTACTCAAAGCACCGGCTCAACAAGCTGAAACTATGCTAACCTCGTTATTTCTCCCACACATGCATTAGCTAAACTGCCAACCCGGTCTTCCGATGGTAAATGTTCACTCATGTTGCTCAACAAACCCTGCAGCTGTACGCCGCACCGCCTGATGTGGTCTGAATACGGGCTAAACAACAGCGTCAGCTCCCGGTCCCGCCGTGCCGGCTGTCACACAGAACAGCGAGGCGGATTACAGGCGCAGTATTCCCGCTTTGAACGGGCTGTGTAAAAGAGGCTGAAGTGCACTCATCACCAACAACTAACATCTAAACAATATAAAAACTACGTCATTAAGAATAAGTCAATTACAAAATCACCTTCTGACACCTGTTAACAAATGTACTCAAAGCACCGGCTCAACAAGCTGAAACTATGCTAACCTGGTTATTTCTCCCACACATGCATTAGCTAAACTGCCAACCCGGTCTTCCGATGGTAAATGTTCACTCATGTTGCTCAACAAACCCTGCAGCTGTACGCCGCACCGCCTGATGTGGTCTGAATACGGGCTAAACAACAGCGTCAGCTCCCGGTCCTGCCGTGCCGGCTGTCACACAGAACAGCGAGGCGGATTACAGGCGCAGTATTCCCGCTTTGAACGGGCTGTGTAAAAGAGGCTGAAGTGCACTCATCACCAACAACTAACATCTAAACAATATAAAAACTACGTCATTAAGAATAAGTCAATTACAAAATCACCTTCTGACACCTGTTAACAAATGTACTCAAAGCACCGGCTCAACAAGCTGAAACTATGCTAACCTCGTTATTTCTCCCACACATGCATTAGCTAAACTGCCAACCCGGTCTTCCGATGGTAAATGTTCACTCATGTTGCTCAACAAACAGACAATAAAGGAAAGATTTTCTGAAAGATAGAAATTAGGCCATATTTCTCACAGCAGCAAAGTCGAGCATTACCAACAACAATCTTAATCACCTCTATAGATAATTAATACAGCAGGACTCACCAGTCACTGGAAAACAAAATCCATCCTCCGTTCCTTCCTGCAATGCCTGCCTGCGTGAGTCCTGCGTGAGACCTGCGTGAGTCCCGCGTGAGTCCTGCGTGAGTCCAGCGAGAGTCCTGCGTGAGACCTGCGTGAATCCTATGTGAGTCCTACGTGAGTCCTGCGTGAGTCCTGCGTGAGTCCTGCGTGAGTCCTGCGAGAGTCCTGCGTGAGTCCTGCGAGAGTCCTGCATGAATCGTACGTGAGTCCTGCGTGAGTCCTGCGTGAGTCCTGCGTGAGTCCAGCGAGAGTCCTGCGTAAGACCTGCGTGAATCCTATGTGAGTCCTACGTGAGTCCTGCGTGAGTCCTGCGTGAGTCCTACGTGAGTCCTGCTTGAGTCCTGCGTGAGTCCTGCGTGAGTCCTGCGAGAGTCCTGCATGAATCGTACGTGAGTCCTGCGTGAGTCCTTCGTGAATCGTACGTGAGTCCTGCGTGAGTCCTGCGTGATTCCTGCGTGAGTCCAGCGAGAGTCCTGCATGAGTCCTGCGTGAATCGTACGTGAGTCCTTCGTGAATCGTACGTGAGTCCTGCGTGAGTCCTGCGTGAGTCCTTCGTGAATCGTACGTGAGTCCTGCGTGAGTCCTACGTGAGTCCTGCGAGAGTCCTGCATGAGTCGTACGTGAGTCCTGCGTGAGTCCTTCGTGGATCGTACATGAGTCCTGCGTGAGTCCTTCGTGAATCGTACGTGAGTCCTGCGTGAGTCCTGCGTGAGTCCTGCGTGAGTCCTGCGTGAGTCCTGCGAGAGTCCTGCATGAATCGTACGTGAGTCCTTCGTGAATCGTACGTGAGTCCTGCGTGAGTCCTGCGTGAGTCCAGCGAGAGTCCTGCATGAATCGTACGTGAGACCTTCGTGAATCGTACGTGAGTCCTGCGTGAGTCCTGCGTGAGTCCTGCGTGAGTCCAGCGAGAGTCCTGCATGAATCGTACGTGAGTCCTTCGTGAATCGTACGTGAGTCCTGCGTGAGTCCTGCGTGAGTCCTGCGTGAGTCCTGCGAGAGTCCTGCATGAATCGTACGTGAGTCCTTCGTGAATCGTACGTGAGTCCTGCATGAGTCCTGCGTGAGTCCAGCGAGAGTCCTGCATGAATCGTACGTGAGACCTTCGTGAATCATACGTGAGTCCTGCGTGAGTCCTGCGTGAGTCCTGCGTGAGTCCAGCGAGAGTCCTGCATGAATCGTACGTGAGTCCTTCGTGAATCGTACGTGAGTCCTGCGTGAGTCCTACGTGAGTCCTGCGTGAGTCCAGCGAGAGTCCTGCGTGAGTCCTGCGTGAGTCCAGCGAGAGTCCTGTGAGAGTCCTGCATGAATCGTACGTGAGTCCTTCGTGAATCGTACATGAGTCCTACGTGAGTCCTTCGTGAATCGTACGTGAGTCCTGCGTGAGTCCTGCGTGAGTCCAGCGAGAGTCCTGCTTGAGTCCTGCGATAGTCCTGCATGAATCGTACGTGAGTCCTTCCTGAATCGTACGTGAGTCCTGCGTGAGTCCTGCGTGAGTCCTGCGTGAGTCCTGCGTGAGTCCAGCGAGAGTCCTGCGTGAGTCCTGCGAGAGTCCTGCATGAATCGTACGTGAGTCCTTCGTGAATCGTACGTGAGTCCTATGTGAGTCCTGCGTGAGTCCAGCGAGAGTCCTGCGTGAGTCCTGCATGAGTCCTGCGTGAGTCCCGCGTGAGTCCCGCGTGAGTCCTGCGTGAGTCCAGCGAGAGTCCTGCGTGAGTCCTGCGAGAGTCCTGCATGAATCATACGTGAGTCCTTCGTGAATCGTACGTGAGTCCTATGTGAGTCCTGCGTGAGTCCAGCGAGAGTCCTGCGTGAGTCCTGCATGAGTCCTGCGTGAGTCCCGCGTGAGTCCCACATGAGTCCCACATGAGTCCCGCATGAGTCCTGCATGAGTCCAGCGAGAGTCCTGCGTGAGTCCAGCGAGAGTCCTGCATGAATCGTACGTCAGTCCTGCGTGAGTCCTGCGTGAGTCCTGCGTGAATCGTGCGTGAGTCCTGCGTGAGTCCTGCGTGAATCATACGTGAGTCCTGCGTGAGTCCTGCGTGAGTCCTGCGTGAGTCCTGCGTGAGTCCAGCGAGAGTCCTGCGTGAGTCCTGCGAGAATCGTACGTGAGTCCTGCATGAGTCCTGCGTGAGTCCAGCGAGAGTCCTGCATGAATCGTACGTTAGTCCTTCGTGAATCGTACGTGAGTCCGGCGTGAGTCCTGCGTGAGTCCAGCGAGAGTCCTTCGTGAATCGTACGTGAGTCCTGCGTGAGTCCTGCGTGAGTCCTTCGTGAATCGTACGTGAGTCCTGCGTGAGTCCTGCGTGAGTCCAGCGAGAGTCCTGCATGAATCGTTCGTGAGTCCTTCGTGAATCGTACGTGAGTCCTTCGTGAATCGTACGTGAGTCCTGCGTGAGTCCTGCGTGAATCGTACGTGAGTCCTGCGTAAGTCCAGCGAGAGTCCTGCGTGAGTCCTGCGTGAGTCCTGCGTGAGTCCTGCGTAAGTCCTGCGTGAGTCCTGCGTGAGTCCTGCGTGAGACCTGCGTGAGTCCTGCATGAGGCCTGCGTGAGGCCTGCGTGAGGCCTGCGTGAGTCCTGCGTGAGTCCTGCGTGAGGCCTGCGTGAGTCCTGCGTGAGTCCTGCGTGAGTCTTGCGAGAGTCTCACGAGAGTCTCACGAGAGTCCTGCGTGAGTCTCGCGAGAGTCCCGCGTGAGACCCGCTTGAGTCCCGCGTGAGTCCAGCGTGAGTCCTGCGTGAGTCCAGCGAGAGTCCTGCGTGAGTCCAGCGAGAGTCCTGCATGAATCGTACGTGAGTCCTGCGTGAGTCCTGCGTGAGTCCTGCGTGAATCATACGTGAGTCCTGCGTGAGTCCTGCGTGAGTCCTGCGTGAGTCCAGCGAGAGTCCTGCGTGAGTCCTGCTTGAATCGTACGTGAGTCCTGCGTGAGTCCTGCGTGAGTCCAGCGAGAGTCCTGCGTGAGTCCTGCGAGAGTCCTGCATGAATCGTACGTGACTCCTGAGGCCTGCGTGAGTCCTGCGGGAGTCCTGCGTGAGTCTTGCGAGAGTCTCACGAGAGTCTCACGAGAGTCCTGCGTGAGTCTCGCGAGAGTCCCGCGTGAGTCCCGCGTGAGACCCGCTTGAGTCCCGCGTGAGTCCAGCGTGAGTCCAGCGTGAGTCCCGCGTGAGTCCCGCGTGAGTCCAGAGTGAGTCCCACGTGAGTCCCGCGTGAGTCCCACATGAGTCCCGCGTGAGTCCTGCGTGAGTCCTATGTGAGTACTATGTGAGTCCTGCGTGAGTCCTGCGTGAGTCCTGCGTGAGTCCCGCATGAGTCCTACGTGAGTCCTACGTGAGTCCTGTGTGAGTCCTGCGTGAGTCCTGTGTGAGGCAGACACATCCAGTTCTAGCTCCAGATACTGGGTTTATGGTTATGATAGTAACTGAAATCAAACAAAATAGTTTTTTAAAAAATCACATAAATTATTTTAATAACTAATTAAATAAAATTGTTTTAATAACCTTATAATTATTGATGTGTAATATTTTATGAACTAATAATGACACTTCTCATAAACGGTCGGGCCTGCAGAGAAGGTCCTGAAGGTCCTGTCGGACCTCCTCTGGTCGCTGGTTTCCATTGGACTGAACTGTAAACTTATCCAGGACGACGGCATCCTAAAGGGTAGAGAAGTTAGCTTGTTCCTGGAGGCTCATTGCTTCAAACTGAGACAATCTGCAGCTTTAAGCAACCTGCTGTGGTTCACTCACACACCCTGCAGTTCTCCTGAGCAGCTCAGTCACATCCACCTTACAAGCAACAACTACATTACTAATTAATATACTTGTTGCTTGCTGCCTGAACAAATAAGCAACTGTTTGCTAACAAGTTCAATATATCAAGTTAAAAGCTGATGATATGTCAGTGTTGTGTTCACTACTTGTTTCTGATGGAAACTATTGTGCGTGCAGTGTTGTATGAATGTCTTATTAACATGTGGATCAGCTGTTTTCTGTCTGATCTGAAGGCAGCTGAGGATGTTAATCTGTTTCCTCCTCTGCTCTCTGACTCCTCTGTATTACACATGAATGTAGGAGTTCTCTGTGTTGTGTGATCACCTCTCACTGATCAACGTTCATTTATTTCAACCAAAGCCGTTTCTACTCAAACCAAATCTGCATCATATTCCATCTGCATATATATGACAACAAATTCTACTTTTTACTCATAAAAAACTTCATTTAAAGAATTTAGCTGCATTAACATCAAGATCAAAACAAACTATAAATAAATTAAAATATTTGAGCAAAATGTTTTGAATAAACTATAAATTGATGAACAAGAATAAACATAAAATTTGTGTGTAATAAAGTGACACCAGCAAGATCAAGTCAAATGAACTACAAAGAAATAACAAATTACACACAATTATCACTATGAAGATTAAAACAGAAGACTTTCAGTTATCATCATCATCATCACTGAAGGATAAGTCCTTTTGCAAACCATAGTGACAGTGCATCAAATATGTGTGTAAACGTTGTCCTTGATCTAGTGATGTCACTGTCAGACTGTCAGACTTGACCGACTCAGCCATCAACGTCAGTACATCAACATGTGAGAATCTGATGATGACTGTGAAACTGGTTTGTTGTGAGCAGGGCTGTAGTGGTAAAAAAAGCTTGAGTAAACCCTACCTTACCTCAGCCACACCGTCTATATGCACCTTAATATAGATCCATGTTTGTAATATAACTAAACAACTCAACTGACTTAAGAGGAACTCATTTCCTCAAACTTAAAGCCAAATCAAGACAACAGTTTGACTTCTAGATGAATCAGCATTTAGTGTTTATAACAGAAACTATCTGTCAGTTTTAGTGCTGTGTTTCCAACAGTTACTGAGGTCACCCACCTTTTAACAGCTGTAGAAATCATCATGTTAATAGAGTTGTTGTGTAGTGTTAGTGCCTGTATTCAAAGATCTGTTAGTCCTTTTATAGCAGGTTTTAATCTTGTGCTTTGACTTTTGTTTGTTAGGATGTCCTTTAGTTTACATTTGGATAACAGTTTGTGCTTTTAAAGATATTTTCAGAACAGTAATTCATCTACATACAGGTGGAAGTCAGACTTTACCAGTTTGTTCTGCCTCCTGCTTTAATGTGTTCATGTGTCTCCATCACCTGACGTCTGGGCTGCTTCTATGTGTTTCTCTTTCCCACAATGCTCCCACAAGATGGAGCCTGAGTAAGACAAGTTCAAATCCTACAAATAGCTTGAAATATTTTCTATAAATAAAGACTTGAGTCAGGTATGAATGTGCTCTCTCTCTTTATCAGTTCTTACTTTCATATTCTAAAAAGTTTTATTGGTATGAATGTTGCAGGTAAATATTCCCCAAACTAATGATGGTTCTCTCTCTCCAGACTCTGTCAGGCTGGTGAATGGGACTAGTCTGTGTTCAGGCAGACTGGAGGTGAAGTCTGAGCAGTCGTGGTCCTCAGTGTGTGAAGCTGACTTTGACCAGCAGGATGCAGAGGTGGTCTGTAGGGAGCTCAGCTGTGGGGCTCCTTCAGTCCTCCGGGGGGCGCTCTATGGAGAAGTGGAGGCTCCGATGTGGACCAAAGAGTTCCAGTGTGGAGGCCATGAGTCTGCTCTCCTGGACTGTGGAAGATCAGACTCAGCTAGAAGCACCTGCTCACCTGGCAAAGCTGTTGGACTCACCTGCTCAGGTAGAAGAGGAGCTGCAGCTTTGATTTGGCTTCATTTCTGTTCTAATGAAACTCACTTTATTCTTTTACTGATGACTCTCTTGTTTCTGTTCAGAGCCTGTCAGGTTGGTGGGAGGAGCCAGTCGCTGTGCAGGTACACTGGAGGTGAAACGACCAGAGTGGAGACCAGTGGAGGACTCTGACTGGACCCTGAAGGAAGCAGCTGCAGTCTGCAGAGTTCTGGACTGTGGCTCTGCTGTTTCAACAGGAAGCAGAAATGAAGCCTCACGCAGATCTGTATGGAGGATCGATTCTGACTGTGTTCATTCTGGATCTGCACTGAGGGAATGTGCATCATCATATTCCTCTTCCTCCATCGTGGAGCTCACCTGCTCAGGTAAGTCCATCAGTGACATCATCTATGACAGTAATATTTTCCTTCCTCTGTCACAGTGATAGTCAGTGGCAGTAGCGGACTGTGGGGTCTTGCACACACACACACACACACACACACACACACACGCACACACACACCTCTTCTATACAGAGAAACGCATTATAGCCATAAAGACGCCTTTGCCTTTACTTTTTTACAGTGAGCTGGCATAAAGCCGCCTCCGTGTGAGCTTTTCATAGCGTAGCGGCGTTCTGGATTCAGAGGCGTGACGGAGATCAGACTGATCAGAGCTGTAAACTCTGCCATAAGCAAGTAAAGAGACGTTACTAGGACGAGGGGAGGACATTTCTCTTTGTTTGACAACTTTAAAGTTAAGTTAGACTTTTCTGTCGGCTTCCCGACTCATTTTAAAAAAGACGAGAGAGAGAGAGAGAGAGAGAGAGCAGCTGTGGTCGAGTGAGCTAGAGAGTGAATGGAGAGAGGGAGCGCTAGTAACGTTAGTGAGGAAGCTGATGAATCAGATCATTAAAACATTATTTTCTGATTGTTTCACAACAGTTACTTTCCAAAACACAAACACAGCTGCATCCCCGCACACCTCCTCAACCCTGCAGCTGTACGCCGCACCGCCTGATGTGGTCTGAATATGGGCTAAACAACAGCGTCAGCTCCCGGTCCCGCCGTGTCGGCTGTCACACAGAACAGCGAGGCGGATTACAGGCGCAGTATTCCCGCTTTGAACAGCTGTGTAAAAGAGGCTGAAGTGCACTCATCACCAACAACTAACATCTAAACAATATAAAAACTACGTCATTAAGAATAAGTCCATTACAAAATCACCTTCTGACACCTGTTAACAAATGTACCCAAAGCACCGGCTCAACAAGCTGAAACTATGCTAACCTGGTTATTTCTCCCACACATGCATTAGCTAAACTGCCAACCCGGTCTTCCGATGGTAAACGTTCACTCATGTTGCTCAACAAAAAGACAATAAAGGAAAGATTTTCTGAAAGATAGAAATTAGGCCATATTTCTCACAGCAGCAAAGTCTAGCATTACCAACAACAATCTTAATCACCTCTATAGATAATTAATACAGCAGGACTCACCAGTCACTGGAAAACAAAATCCATCCTCCGTTCCTTTCTGCAATGCCTGCCTGCATGAGTCCTGCGTGGGTCCTGCGTGAGTCCTGCGTGAGTCCTGCGTGAGTCCAGCGTGAGTCCTGCGTGAGTCCCACGAGTCCCGCGTGAGGCCCGCGTGAGTCCCACATGAGTCCCGCATGAGTCCCGCATGAGTCCTGCGTGAGTCCTACGTGAGTCCTACGTGAGTCCTGCGTGAGTCCTATGTGAGTCCCGCGTGAGTCCTATGTGAGTCCTGCGTGAGTCCTGTGTGAGTCCCGCGTGAGTCCTATGTGAGTCCTGCGTGAGTCCTGCGTGAGTCCTGCGTGAGTCCCGCGTGAGTCCTATGTGAGTCCTGCGTGAGTCCTGCGTGAGTCCTGCGTGAGGCAAAGGCAGAGGCAGACACATCCAGTTCTAGCTCCAGATACTGGGTTTATGGTTATGATAGTAACTGAAATCAAACAAAATATTTTTTAAAAATCACATAAATTATTTTAATAACTAATTAAATAAAATTGTTTTAATAACCTTATAATTACTGATGTGTAATATTTTATGAACTAATAATGACACCTCTCATAAACGGTCGGGCCTGCAGAGAAGGTTCTGAAGGTCCTGACGGACCTCCTCTGGTCGCTGGTTTCCATTGGACTGATCTGTAAACTTATCCAGGACGACGGCATCCTAAAGGGTAGAGAAGTTAGCTTGTTCCTGGAGGCTCATTGCTTCAAACTGAGACAATCTGCAGCTTTAAGCAACCTGCTGTGGTTCACTCACACACCCTGCAGTTCGCCTGAGCAGCTCAGTCACATCCACCTTACAAGCAACAACTACATTACTAATTAATATACTTGTTGCTTGCTGCCTGAACAAATAAGCAACTGTTTGCTAACAAGTTCAATATATCAAGTTAAAAGCTGATGATATGTCAGTGTTGTGTTCACTACTTGTTTCTGATGGAAACTATTGTGCGTGCAGTGTTGTATGAATGTCTTATTAACATGTGGATCAGCTGTTTTCTGTCTGATCTGAAGGCAGCTGAGGATGTTAATCTGTTTCCTCCTCTGCTCTCTGACTCCTCTGTATTACACATGAATGTAGGAGTTCTCTGTGTTGTGTGATCACCTCTCACTGATCAACGTTCATTTATTTCAACCAAAGCCGTTTCTACTCAAACCAAATCTGCATCATATTCCATCTGCATATATATGACAACAAATTCTACTTTTTACTCATAAAAAACCTTATTTAAGGAATTTAGCTGCATTAACATCAAGATCAAAACAAACTATAAACAAAATAAAATATTTTGAACAAAATGTTTTGAATAAACTATAAATTGATTAACAAGAATAAACATAAAATTGAGTGTAATAAAGTGACACCAGCCAGATCAAGTCTGATCCCAAATCAGACAACTACAGTATTATTTTTAGGGCCTAATGAAACTAAAGGTGCAAATGAATTACAAAGAAATAACAAATTACACACAATTATCACTATGAAGATTAAAACAGAAGACTTTCAGTTATCATCATCATCATCACTGAAGGATAAGTCCTTTTGCAAACCATAGTGACAGTGCATCAAATATGTGTGTAAACGTTGTCCTTGATCTAGTGATGTCACTGTCAGACTGTCAGACTTGACCAACTCAGCCATCAACGTCAGTACGTCAACATGTGAGAATCTGATGATGACTGTGAAACTGGTTTGTTGTGAGCAGGGCTGTAGTGGTAAAAAAAAGCTTGAGTAAACCCTACCTTACCTCAGCCACACCGTCTATATGCTCCTTAATATAGATCCATGTTTGTAATATAACTAAACAACTCAACTGACTTAAGAGGAACTCATTTCCTTAAACTTAAAGCCAAATCAAGACAACAGTTTGACTTCTAGATGAATCAGCATTTAGTGTTTATAACAGAAACTATCTGTCAGTTTTAGTGCTGTGTTTCCAACAGTTACTGAGGTCACCCACCTTTTAACAGCTGTAGAAATCATCATGTTAATAGAGTTGTTGTGTAGTGTTAGTGCCTGTATTCAAAGATCTGTTAGTCCTTTTATAGCAGGTTTTAATCTTGTGCTTTGACTTTTGTTTGTTAGGATGTCCTTTAGTTTACATTTGGATAACAGTTTGTGCTTTTAAAGATATTTTCAGAACAGTAATTCATCTACATACAGGTGGAAGTCAGACTTTACCAGTTTGTTCTGCCTCCTGCTTTAATGTGTTCATGTGTCTCCATCACCTGACGTCTGGGCTGCTTCTATATGTTTCTCTTTCCCACAATGCTCCCACAAGATGGAGCCTGAGTAAGACAAGTTCAAATCCTACAAATAGCTTGAAATATTTTCTATAAATAAAGACTTGAGTCCGGTATGAATGTGCTCTCTCTCTTTATCAGTTCTTACTTTCATATTCTAAAAAGCTTTATTGGTATGAATGTTGCAGGTAAATATTCCCCAAACTAATGATGGTTCTCTCTCTCCAGACTCTGTCAGGCTGGTGAATGGAACTAGTCTGTGTTCAGGCAGACTGGAGGTGAAGTCTGAGCAGTCGTGGTCCTCAGTGTGTGAAGCTGACTTTGACCAGCAGGATGCAGAGGTGGTCTGTAGGGAGCTCGGCTGTGGGGCTCCTTCAGTCCTCCAGGGGGCGCTCTATGGAGAAGTGGAGGCTCCGATGTGGACCAAAGAGTTCCAGTGTGGAGGCCATGAGTCTGCTCTCCTGGACTGTGGAAGATCAGACTCAGCTAGAAGCACCTGCTCACCTGGCAAAGCTGTTGGACTCACCTGCTCAGGTAGAAGAGGAGCTGCAGCTTTGATTTGGCTTCATTTCTGTTCTAATGAAACTCACTTTATTCTTTTACTGATGACTCTCTTGTTTCTGTTCAGAGCCACAGAGCATCAGGTTGGTGGGAGGAGCCAGTCGCTGTGCAGGTACACTGGAGGTGAAACAATCAGAGTGGAGACCAGTGAGGGACTTTTACTGGACCCTGAAGGCAGCAGCAGCAGCCTGCAGAGATCTGGACTGTGGCTCTGCTGTTTCAACAGGAAGCAGAAATGAAGCCTCAGACAGATCTGTATGGAGGATCAGATCTGACTGTGTTCATTCTGGATCTGCACTGAGGGAATGTGCATCATCATATTCCTCTTCCTCCATCGTGGAGCTCACCTGCTCAGGTAAGTCCATCAGTGACATCATCTATGACAGTAATATTTTCCTTCCTCTGTCACAGTGATAGTCAGTGGCAGTAGCGGACTGTGGGGTCTTACACACACACACACACACACACACACACACACACCTCTTCTATACAGAGAAATGCATTATAGCCATAAAGACGCCTTTGCCTTTACTTTTTTACAGTGAGTCGGCATAAAGCCGCCTCCATGTGAGCTTTTCATAGCGTAGCGGCGTTCTGGATTCAGAGGCGTGATGGAGATCAGACTGATCAGAGCTGTAAACTCTGCCATAAGCAAGTAAAGAGACGTTACTAGGACGAGGGGAGGACATTTCTCTTTGTTTGACAACTTTAAAGTTAAGTTAGACTTTTCTGTTGGCTTCCCGACTCATTTTAAAAAAGACGAGAGAGAGAGAGAGAGAGAGCAGCTGTGGTCGAGTGAGCTAGAGAGTGAATGGAGAGAGGGAGCGCTAGTAACGTGAGTGAGGAAGCTGATGAATCAGATCATTAAAACGTTATTTTCTGATTGTTTCACAACGGTTACTTTCCAAAGCACAAACACACCTGCACCCCCGCACACCTCCTCAACCCTGCAGCTGTACGCCGCACCGCCTGATGTGGTCTGAATACGGGCTAAACAACAGCGTCAGCTCCCGGTCCCGCCGTGCCGGCTGTCACACAGAACAGCGAGGCGGATTACAGGCGCAGTATTCCCGCTTTGAACAGCTGTGTAAAAGAGGCTGAAGTGCACTCATCACCAACAACTAACATCTAAACAATATAAAAACTACGTCATTAAGAATAAGTCCATTACAAAATCACCTTCTGACACCTGTTAACAAATGTACTCAAAGCACCGGCTCAACAAGCTGAAACTATGCTAACCTGGTTATTTCTCCCACACATGCATTAGCTAAACTGCCAACCCGGTCTTCCGATGGTAAACGTTCACTCATGTTGCTCAACAAAAAGACAATAAATGAAGATTTTCTGAAAGATAGAAATTAGGCCATATTTCTCACAGCAGCAAAGTCGAGCATTACCAACAACAATCTTAATCACCTCTATAGATAATTAATACAGCAGGACTCACCAGTCACTGGAAAACAAAATCCATCCTCCGTTCCTTTCTGCAATGCCTGCCTGCGTGAGTCCTGCGTGAGTCCTGCGTGAGACCTGCATGAGTCCTGCGTGAGACCTGCGTGAATCCTGCGTGAGTCCTGCGTGAGTCCTGCGTGAGGCCTGCGTGAGTCTCGCGAGAGTCCCGCATGAGTCCCACGTGAGTCCTGCGTGAGTCCTGCGTGAGTCCTGCGTGAGGCCTGCGTGAGTCTCGCGAGAGTCCCGCATGAGTCCTACGTGAGTCCCGCGTGAGTCCCGCGTGAGTCCTGCGTGAGTCCTGCGTGAGTCCTGCGTGAGTCCTACCTCAGTCCTGCATGAGTCCTGCATGAGTCCTGCGTGAGTCCCACGTGAGTCCTACCTCAGTCCTGCATGAGGCCTGCATGAGACCTGCGTGAGTCCTACGTGAGTCCTGCGTGAGTCTCGCGAGAGTCCCGCGTGAATCCTACCTGAGTCCTGCGTGAGTCCTGCGTGAGTCCTGCATGAGTCCTGCGTGAGTCCTGCGTAAGTCCTGCGTAAGTCCTGCGTGAGTCCTCCGTGAGTCCTGCGTAAGTCCTGCGTGAGTCCTGCGTAAGTCCTGCGTGAGTCCTGCGTGAGTCTTGCGTGAGTCCGGCGTAAGTCCTGCGTGAGGCCTGCGTGAGTCCTACGTGAGTCCTGTGTGAGTCCCGCGTGAGTCCCGCGTGAGTCCCGCATGAGTCCCGCATGAGTCCTGCGTGAGTCCTGTGTGAGTCCTACGTGAGTCCTGTGTGAGTCCCGCATGAGTCCTGCGTAAGTCCCGCATGAGTCCCGCATGAGTCCTGCGTGAGTCCTGTGTGAGTCCCGTGTGAGTCCTACGTGAGTCCTGTGTGAGTCCCGCATGAGTCCTGCGTAAGTCCCGCATGAGTCCCGCATGAGTCCTACGTGAGTCCTGTGTGAGTCCCGTGTGAGTCCTACGTGAGTCCTGTGTGAGTCCCGCATGAGTCCTGCGTGAGTCCTGTGTGAGTCCCGCATGAGTCCTACGTGAGTCCTACCTCAGTCCTGCATGAGTCCTGCGTGAGTCCTGTGTGAGTCCCGCGTGAGTCCTACGTGAGTCCTACCTCAGTCCTGCATGAGTCCCGCATGAGTCCTGCGTGAGTCCTGTGTGAGTCCCGCGTGAGTCCTGTGTGAGTCCTACCTCAGTCCTGCATGAGTCCCGCATGAGTCCTGCGTGAGTCCCGCATGAGTCCCGCATGAGTTCTACGTGAGTCCTACGTGAGTCCTGTGTGAGTCCCGCGTGAGTCCTACGTGAGTCCTGCGTGAGTCCTGCGCAAGGCAGACACATCCAGTTCTAGCTCCAGATACTGGGTTTATGGTTATGATAGTAACTGAAATCAAACAAAATAGTTTTTTAAAAATCACATAAATTATTTTAATAACTAATTAAATAAAATTGTTTTAATAACCTTATAATTACTGATGTGTAATATTTTATGAACTAATAATGACACCTCTCATAAACGGTCGGGCCTGCAGAGAAGGTCCTGAAGGTCCTGACGGACCTCCTCTGGTCGCTGGTTTCCATTGGACTGAACTGTAAACTTATCCAGGACGACGGCATCCTAAAGGGTAGAGAAGTTAGCTTGTTCCTGGAGGCTCATTGCTTCAAACTGAGACAATCTGCAGCTTTAAGCAACCTGCTGTGGTTCACTCACACACCCTGCAGTTCTCCTGAGCAGCTCAGTCACATCCACCTTACAAGCAACAACTACATTACTAATTAATATACTTGTTGCTTGCAGCCTAAACAAATAAGCAACTGTTTGCTAACAAGTTCAATATATCAAGTTAAAAGCTGATGATATGTCAGTGTTGTGTTCACTACTTGTTTCTGATGGAAACTATTGTGCGTGCAGTGTTGTATGAATGTCTTATTAACATGTTGATCAGCTGTTTTCTGTCTGATCTGAAGGCAGCTGAGGATGTTAATCTGTTTCCTCCTCTGCTCTCTGACTCCTCTGTATTACACATGAATGTAGGAGTTCTCTGTGTTGTGTGATCACCTCTCACTGATCAACGTTCATTTATTTCAACCAAAGCCGTTTCTACTCAAACCAAATCTGCATCATATTCCATCTGCATATATATGACAACAAATTCTACTTTTTACTCATAAAAAACTTCATTTAAGGAATTTAGCTGCATTAACATCAAGATCAAAACAAACTATAAACAAAATAAAATATTTTGAACAAAATGTTTTGAATAAACTATAAATTGATGAACAAGAATAAACATAAAATTGAGTGTAATGAAGTGACACCAGCAAGATCAAGTCTGATCCCAAATCAGACAACTACAGTATTATTTTTAGGGCCTAATGAAACTAAAGGTGCAAATGAATTACAAAGAAATAACAAATTACACACAATTATCACTATGAAGATTAAAACAGAAGACTTTCAGTTATCATCATCATCATCACTGAAGGATAAGTCCTTTTGCAAACCATAGTGACAGTGCATCAAATATGTGTGTAAACGTTGTCCTTGATCTAGTGATGTCACTGTCAGACTGTCAGACTTGACCAACTCAGCCATCAACGTCAGTACGTCAACATGTGAGAATCTGATGATGACTGTGAAACTGGTTTGTTGTGAGCAGGGCTGTAGTGGTAAAAAAAAGCTTGAGTAAACCCTACCTTACCTCAGCCACACCGTCTATATGCTCCTTAATATAGATCCATGTTTGTAATATAACTAAACAACTCAACTGACTTAAGAGGAACTCATTTCCTCAAACTTAAAGCCAAATCAAGACAACAGTTTGACTTCTAGATGAATCAGCATTTAGTGTTTATAACAGAAACTATCTGTCAGTTTTAGTGCTGTGTTTCCAACAGTTACTGAGGTCACCCACCTTTTAACAGCTGTAGAAATCATCATGTTAATAGAGTTGTTGTGTAGTGTTAGTGCCTGTATTCAAAGATCTGTTAGTCCTTTTATAGCAGGTTTTAATCTTGTGCTTTGACTTTTGTTTGTTAGGATGTCCTTTAGTTTACATTTGGATAACAGTTTGTGCTTTTAAAGATATTTTCAGAACAGTAATTCATCTACATACAGGTGGAAGTCAGACTTTACCAGTTTGTTCTGCCTCCTGCTTTAATGTGTTCATGTGTCTCCATCACCTGACATCTGGGCTGCTTCTATGTGTTTCTCTTTCCCACAATGCTCCCACAAGATGGAGCCTGAGTAAGACAAGTTCAAATCCTACAAATAGCTTGAAATATTTCCTATAAATAAAGACTTGAGTCAGGTATGAATGTGCTCTCTCTCTTTATCAGTTCTTACTTTCATATTCAGAAAAAGTTTTATTGGTATGAATGTTGCAGGTAAATATTCCCCAAACTAATGATGGTTCTCTCTCTCCAGACTCTGTCAGGCTGGTGAATGGGACTAGTCTGTGTTCAGGCAGACTGGAGGTGAAGTCTGAGCAGTCGTGGTCCTCAGTGTGTGAAGCTGACTTTGACCAGCAGGATGCAGAGGTGGTCTGTAGGGAGCTCAGCTGTGGGGCTCCTTCAGTCCTCCGGGGGGCGCTCTATGGAGAAGTGGAGGCTCCGATGTGGACCAAAGAGTTCCAGTGTGGAGGCCATGAGTCTGCTCTCCTGGACTGTGGAAGATCAGACTCAGCTAGAAGCACCTGCTCACCTGGCAAAGCTGTTGGACTCACCTGCTCAGGTAGAAGAGGAGCTGCAGCTTTGATTTGGCTTCATTTCTGTTCTAATGAAACTCACTTTATTCTTTTACTGATGACTCTCTTGTTTCTGTTCAGAGCCTGTCAGGTTGGTGGGAGGAGCCAGTCGCTGTGCAGGTACACTGGAGGTGAAACGAATAGAGTGGAGACCAGTGTGGGACTCTGACTGGACCCTGAAGGAAGCAGCAGCAGCCTGCAGAGATCTGGACTGTGGCTCTGCTGTTTCAACAGGAAGCAGAAATGAAGCCTCATACAGATCTGTATGGTCGATCAGTCCTTACTGTGTTCAGTCTGGATCTGCACTGAGGGACTGTGCAGTATCATTACCATTTTCCTCTTCCTCCATCGTGGAGCTCACCTGCTCAGGTAAGTCCATCAGTGACATCATCTATGACAGTAATATTTTCCTTCCTCTGTCACAGTGATAGTCAGTGGCAGTAGCGGACTGTGGGGTCTTGCACACACACACACACACACACACACACACACACACACCTCTTCTATACAGAGAAATGCATTATAGCCATAAAGACGCCTTTGCCTTTACTTTTTTACAGTGAGTCGGCATAAAGCCGCCTCCGTGTGAGCTTTTCATAGTGTAGCGGCGTTCTGGATTCAGAGGCGTGACGGAGATCAGACTGATCAGAGCTGTAAACTCTGCCATAAGCAAGTAAAGAGACCTTACTAGGACGAGGGGAGGACATTTCTCTTTGTTTGACAACTTTAAAGTTAAGTTAGACTTTTCTGTCGGCTTCCCAACTCATTTTAAAAAAGACGAGAGAGAGAGAGAGAGAGAGAGCAGCTGTGGTCGAGTGAGCTAGAGAGTGAATGGAGAGAGGGAGCGCTAGTAACGTTAGTGAGGAAGCTGATGAATCAGATCATTAAAACGTTATTTTCTGATTGTTTCACAATGGTTACTTTCCAAAGCACAAACACACCTGCATCCCCGCACACCTCCTCAACCCTGCAGCTGTACGCCGCACCGCCTGATGTGGTCTGAATACGGGCTAAACAACAGCGTCAGCTCCCGGTCCCGCCGTGTCGGCTGTCACACAGAACAGCGAGGCGGATTACAGGCGCAGTATTCCCGCTTTGAACAGCTGTGTAAAAGAGGCTGAAGTGCACTCATCACCAACAACTAACATCTAAACAATATAAAAACTACGTCATTAAGAATAAGTCCATTACAAAATCACCTTCTGACACCTGTTAACAAATGTACTCAAAGCACCGGCTCAACAAGCTGAAACTATGCTAACCTGGTTATTTCTCCCACACATGCATTAGCTAAACTGCCAACCCGGTCTTCCGATGGTAAACGTTCACTCATGTTGCTCAACAAAAAGACAATAAAGGAAAGATTTTCTGAAAGATAGAAATTAGGCCATATTTCTCACAGCAGCAAAGTCCAGCATTACCAACAACAATCTTAATCACCTCTATAGATAATTAATACAGCAGGACTCACCAGTCACTGGAAAACAAAATCCATCCTCCGTTCCTTTCTGCAATGCCTGCCTGCGTGAGTCCTGCATGAGTCCTGCATGAGTCCTACGTGAGTCCCGAGAGAGCCCCACGTGAGTCCTGCGTGAGTCCTGCGTGAGTCCCGCGTGAGTCCTGCGTGAGTCCCGCATGAGTCCTGCGTGAGTCCCGCGTGAGTCCTGCGTGAGTCCTGCATGAGTCCTGCGTGAGTCCCGAGAGAGTCCCACGTGAGTCCCGCGTGAGTCCTGCGTGAGTCCCGCGTGAGTCCTGCGTGAGTCCCGCGTGAGTCCTACGTGAGTCCTGTGTGAGTCCTGCGTGAGTCCTACGTGAGTCCTGTGTGAGTCCTGCGTGAGGCAAAGGCAGAGGCAGACACATCCAGTTCTAGCTCCAGATACTGGGTTTATGGTTATGATAGTAACTGAAATCAAACATAACAGTTTTTTAAAAATCACATAAATTATTTTAATAACTAATTAAATAAAATTGTTTTAATAACCTCATAATTACTGATGTGTAATATTTTATGAACTAATAATGACACCTCTCATAAACGGTCGGGCCTGCAGAGAAGGTCCTGAAGGTCCTGACGGACCTCCTCTGGTCGCTGGTTTCCATTGGACTGAACTGTAAACTTATCCAGGACGACGGCATCCTAAAGGGTAGAGAAGTTAGCTTGTTCCTGGAGGCTCATTGCTTCAAACTGAGACAATCTGCAGCTTTAAGCAACCTGCTGTGGTTCACTCACACACCCTGCAGTTCTCCTGAGCAGCTCAGTCACATCCACCTTACAAGCAACAACTACATTACTAATTAATATACTTGTTGCTTGCAGCCTAAACAAATAAGCAACTGTTTGCTAACAAGTTCAATATATCAAGTTAAAAGCTGATGATATGTCAGTGTTGTGTTCACTACTTGTTTCTGATGGAAACTATTGTGCGTGCAGTTTTGTATGAATGTCTTATTAACATGTTGATCAGCTGTTTTCTGTCTGATCTGAAGGCAGCTGAGGATGTTAATCTGTTTCCTCCTCTGCTCTCTGACTCCTCTGTATTACACATGAATGTAGGAGTTCTCTGTGTTGTGTGATCACCTCTCACTGATCAACGTTCAATTATTTCAACCAAAGCCGTTTCTACTCAAACCAAATCTGCATCATATTCCATCTGCATATATATGACAACAAATTCTACTTTTTACTCATAAAAAACCTTATTTAAGGAATTTAGCTGCATTAACATCAAGATCAAAACAAACTATAAACAAAATAAAATATTTTGATCAAAATGTTTTGAATAAACTATAAATTCATGAGCAGCAATAAACAAAATTCTTCAGTCAGTTCTTTACTTTCTCCTTGTTTTTCTTTCAACACCATTAACGTTACATCCTGTGATTCTTCATCACTTCTGTCTCGTCTCTCCTGATTCCTTCACTCAGTCTGGAAATGTAAAAAGCTTCCTCTTAAGAGTCTGACAGAGCATGAAGCAGAACTTTAACTTGTACGGTGTTAATTACAGTAATTGTGGACCAACGACACACAGTGTGAATACATCAGCAGTCAAGCTATCAAACTATCAGCTACATTAACATTACTGTAATGTAAAGCAGCAGCAGATAAACTGGACGCTTAAACAACACTAATGTCAATTTATAAAACTTCTGCTTCACTGAAGAGTTTTTCTAGCTACTTACTTTGTTGTCTTTTGTCTGACAGATTATTATTTGATGCTGCACATGTCAGTTAATGTCATATATGATCCTCTGAACTCTGATTCATTCGTCTGTCTCATGAAAGCAGCTCCAGTCCGCCTGCTAGCTTCAGCACGGAGGGTTCGTTTGTTTTAACACCAGCGCAGCAGGAGTCGTTGGTGGTTTGTTGGTCCGTGTTAACAGTAACAGACGTCTCCGTGTCTCATAAAAGGACACAATGTTCCAACAGAAAACAAAACAAGCGCTCCTAGAAGCTCCAACAGAAACTGTGGTAGGAAGCCAGTCTGAGCTAACAGCTGTAAAGTGATGGAAAGTTTGCTTAAACACTGTTTCAGAATTTGAGAGGTGGGTAAACGGCGTTTACGTGAGTTTAGCCTCCACTACAGCCCTGCTTGTAAGACAAAGAGCTCTCGGATTAAAAACTGCTTTTTGATCTATACACACATTTTATTTTAGCCATTGTGAGCTTTAATAATGTTTGTATTTTAGATCGACACAAAAGGACGTTTGGTTTAATTTATATTTGAGGAGAGAAGAAATACGTTGGTGCAACGGGGCCCTCTAGTGGTCACAGGGGTCGTACACACATGAGTAGTCTGTGTGTAGCAAGAAAAGGCCTTAATTTGAACAAACAAATGAGGAGAAAATAACATTCAGCTTCTCACAGAGGAAGAAGGATTCATCATCTCTCTGTGTTTACAGACCTGCTGGTTCAGCCAATCATCTCTGTGTCTTCTACCATGGACAGGGTCTCCGAGGCCCAGCAGCAGGGGTTTCAGGTGCGTCGGGGCTCCAACTTCACCATCAGCTGCTCCGTCCAGCCTCAGTACCCAGGAGGCTCCTTCCAGCTCACCTTCTCCTCCAACACAGCAAACAACTACACCCAGCCAGCTGTCAATCACTCTGCTGACTTCCTGTTTCCTGCTGCAGACCCCGCCCACCAAGGAAGCTACAGCTGTGTTTATGGCGTCTATGTTTTTGCTCATAACTTCTCCTCTGAGAGTCGTCTGCTGTCTCTCACTGTCACAGGTAAGCTGAAGCAGAGTGTGAAGCTCAGTGGAACTGAGACGTCACACTGACTTTGTTTCCATGTTTGTAAAACATGATAAAAAGTCATCAGGCAGCAGGACCGACCCAGCGACCTACAGAGAGCTGAGGCAGAATCTGATGAAGGAACTGTAAACTGTTTCCTTCCCGGCTTCTTTAATGTTATTGAACCATAACAACTGTGTTGTAGTGAAAAGTAAAAGACAGCAAACGAGTCAGTGAAGCCAGATAAGCACTATAATGATAATAAACAGGACTTTACATGATGAGCTGAATGTCATCAGGAGAACTCAGAGCTTCACCAGGATCACATTTGATTTAACTACATGTAAAGATGTTGATTGTTAACAATCAGTTGAATCATTTCAACCAGACAGGAGCTTTAAGGAGACAATCAGCAGACTTTCATTCATTCTTTCAAACCGGCTGTAAACACATGAGTTGTTTTTGTCCAACATCATCAGCATACAGAGGAGATCAGATGAACTTATAATCAACAAGCTGCTTCACACTTCAGTGATTTTAGGAGATTTAACGTCACTAAAGTTTCTGTTTGATGGGAGCTGTTGTTCTCATGATGTCATGTGATCTAATGTGATGACTGAATGTGTCTCGTCAGATCCAACAGTTCATATCATCAGACTGGTCGTCCTGCCGGTGACTCTGCTGTTGGTCGTCGCTGTCGTCGTTTTCATCCTGAAGGTACTGAACACATGTTTGTTGTTTAGAGGACTGGTTGAAATGAAGCACTCAGCCTGTTTATATTGAACTGAAGAGAGGAGTGATGCAGTAACTTAGATCTGTGTTGTCATGTCTCTCCAGGCCAGCAGGGGGCAGAAGTCAGACCCACAGGAGAACATTGAGCTGGATTCTTATAACCTCGGTGTTTCCAGAGCTGAAGGAGAGCCAGCTGAAGAGGAAGGAGCCCAGGGAGCAGAGTAGGACCTCCAAGGAGCCACAAACCACTGAAGAAGAAAATCATCTTTGGTTTCATCTCTCCTCTCAGTCTCAGCCAGGTTTTTGCAGCCCAGTACGGCGAGGAATGACGTCCATACTGGTCGATTCCACAGCTTCTGATTTACATCCAGCACCAACCACCAAAATATTTTGATGAATCCAGAGTTTTATGGTCTCATCTGGATAAATGTTGAGTCAACAAATCATTTAAAAATCCATCCAGATGTTTGATGAGTTTATATCTTTTTTCTTCACTGTCTTTTATATACTATATACTACTTACTCAGCTGAAATGTGTTATTGCTTCTTTTAAGAATATTTGCTTTTTGAGTTAAAGTAACTGAATAAAAGAAAAAGTCATCGAGTGAAATCAAATGTTTTATCTTTGTTTTGCTGTTTTTATGAAAAAATCTGATGTTTGACAGAATTTAAAGCACATGTGTTTCTGCTGAATGTTCACTCATTTATTGTATGTGACAGTTTCATGCTAATAAATCAGTTTCTAATGTATCAATAACACTTTTACACTTTGTTTTATTTTGAATGTCAGACCCCCAAATATAATTAGCATTTCCATGATATTCTGGTCAGTTTAGTGCACCTCTCCCTCTCTACACTGAAAATCAAAAAATACAATTATTGTTTGATTTGTGACAATAAAAGAAAAAGACAGAAACAAAGTGTTAAACTGCACTTATAAGGACACAATCAGATGTGTTGATGTCTGACTGTTGGTGCTGCAGTTTGACTTCCAGCTCAGCTGATACAACACATGACACCTGTGTGATGTCACTGATGTCAGGTGAGTCCATCATGAGAGAATCCAGAGCAAAACACACAGGAGACAAAGTGAACACATCAGATCACATCAGCTTTCTGCTCGGCTTCTCATTTACTGTCAGCGTGCAGCAGATAATGATTCACATCAGGGTTTCAAACCTCCACCAAACGCTCTGTTGAAAGCAGTTAGTTTGACTTTAAAGTGTGTTTAGTTGCAGCAGCAGACTGAAGGAAACATCTTAACCAGCAGAGTGTGAAGAGAAAACCAACCAAAACCTTCTCACACAGTGACGTTCTCTCCTTCTGCAGCCAACAACATCCAAAGCAACTTGAGACAGTTTGACTTTCTGTGTCCTCTTTGTTCATTTGTATTATTTTGTTAGAAGTGTCGGCCAGGTCTCTCTCCTCACATTTAACATTTGTCACTTAGGTTTTGTTTGTTTTGTGTTTTTTTTTAATGTTTAAGTCAAACCTCAGAAAAAGATGCACATAAAGCAGAATGTACAGTCTTTGTACCTTCATCTCAATGGATTTCCTGAAGCACAGGGTTTATATAGAATACAGAATGTAGAAATAGAATTTATTAAAAAAAGGCTCGAAGTTTCATTTTTCTTGATAAGGTGTCTCCTGTAGGGTTAATATAAACCCTAATCCTTCAACATTACTAACAACAGCTACAATATTAACAGTTCAGTTATACGTTGGCTGTGTCTATAAATAAGCACAGACACAGTGGTCTGCCTACAGTATGCTTAGCAATCTCCCAACTATTTTATTAAACTTAACAGCCTCTCGTGTAATTTGTCAAACTCTAAACTTTTCCAACTTCAACATGAATTAGCTGCAAAATGATCGCAAGTCCTCTGTTAATATATCAAATCCACTAATCTGTCAACAGCAGCCTCGTCCAAAAACTAAAGACTTCAGATCATTTATCATCATTGATGAACCTGACAAAGAAGATTATGTCATTTTTAAACAGTACTTTGGCTTAAACATCATCACAATACCTGCTAGTTTTCCCTTTAGCGAGGTGCACGAAGTCCCGCTGCAGAGAATGACTGACATCCTCACTGACGACCTGCATGATGAGACGACAGATTACATTTTCATTTTGACCCCATAACAGCGTGTTGACATGTAAATATAAATGCAACAGACCGGGGGCGCTGTTTCACTTACTGCATTTGAATACTGTCCACCGTACAGCAGGTTACGTCTTTAAAGATGAAAGTTCAAATGCTGTTTTCATTTTCAAATTGAAGAAAAATGCATTTTAATTTTAATTTAGAGGTAAATATTGATGCATAAATGGAAAATCAGGTTACATTGTTTATATTGCATTTTAATTTTCAAATTTGAACATTTGAATATTGTCCACAGTACAGCAAGTACGACTTTGAAAAATTAAATGTCAAACGACTTTTCCGTTTTCATTTTAGTAGTTTTATTTAATTTTAATATGTCCATCCAGTATGTCAACATAACAATGCAAATTGTATTATTGCATTTTCATTTTCATTTTTACTCAAATAACACATACATACAGTATTATAATGCTATTATGGAATTACATTTTCATTTTCAAGTTTACATGATCATGTCCCCCATAGGCTTCCATACAGCTCGCTCAGAAATATTAACATATAATCTCCAATATTATAGGAATGATGTTCCATCAGTGGATCAATCACATCATGAGAGATAGAGATCATTATTCATTGATCCTTCATGTCCAAAGCTTCATACTGATTGTTTAAATTTAAACTGAGATTAAACATTATGTGTATTAAAGATTAGAGGTCAGCAGCTGCTCTAACAAACTGACAGAATCTCAGAGTTATAACAGAAGGACATGAAGAGGTTTGATTCTGAGCTTACAATTACAATTTACAATTTCACTTAGCAGACACTTTTATTCAAAGCAACATACATCTGAGACTGATTCAACACCAACAGGGATCCAGTCAGGAGACAACAACACAAGTAAGTGACGTAAAGCTTAAGTTTGAGTCTGATAGGACGTACATGCCAACAGGCGGCACACAGAGGCAACACATAGAGTACATAGAAGCAGCTTTATTTATTTATTTATTTTTTTCATTTTCGTCTTTTTGTTTTTTCTCTAACTTCAGTTCATCAGGTGCAGAGATGTTTTCTGGGTCTTTAGTCTTCTCTTAAAGACTGAGAGGGACTCTGCAGATCAAACAGAGTTTGGTAACTTGTTCCACCACCGGGGAACTAGAGAAGGGTCTAGCTGGTGACTTAGGGTCCTGTTGTGGTACCAGGCGCCTTTCATTGGCAGAGCGTAGTGAGCAGGAGGGAGTGTAGACCTGAATGAGGGAGTTCAGGTAGGCGGGAGCTGTTTTAGTTGCTGTTTTGTAAGCGAGTGTCAGGGTTTTGAATTTGATGCGGGCAGCAACTGGGAGCCAGTAGAGGGATATGAACAGCAGGGTGACGTGCTGTTTCAGGCTGATTGAAGACCAGATGTGCCGCTGCGTTCTGGATCATCTGCAGAGGTTTGAGTGTACATGCAGGGAGGCCTGCCAGTAAGGAGTTGCAGTAGTCAATGCGTGATATTACAAGAACCTGTACCAGGAGATGTGCTGCCTGCTCAGACAGGTAGAGTCTGATCTTCCTGATGTTGTACAGGACAAACCAACATGACTGAGCAACTGAAGCCACGTGGGTTGATTCCAGCTGGATGCTGATGTTTTGTTGTATGGAGGGACTGGCTGGGATGGTAAGGCTCAAACTCTGTCTTAGAGAGGTTGAGTTGAAGGTGACATGTTATCTTATCGTATCCTATTGTATAGTATCGTATATTATTGTTTCGTATTGTATCGTATTGTATTGTATCGTACGTTATTGTATTGTATCACGTATCATAGTTGCTCGTCACCAGTGTTTTCTCTGTAAAACTGAAACTCTTTATGTGAATCTTAACCAACATATTTCCATTTCCTGTTATGTGACCGGCCTGCTGTGATTGGTTGTCTGTTGCAGGTGGCCCAGCCCATCAGTCCGGTCTCCGTCAGGGAGACTCAGTCCTGCAGCTGAACGGACTGCCTGTGGAAACCTGGAAGTGTGTCGACCTGGCCCACGCCATCAGGCCATCAGATAGCCAATGCAACAGCTGGCTTGTTGTAGCAGCCTGAAGGACTCTTTATACATCTATGGAAGGACTGTTAAGGGAGAAATGATCTGGACTGTGCAGCGCAGCAGCAGCAGGACACCGCCAGGGAGGCTGGAGAGAGAAGCAACTGGAGAAACAACCAGGAGAGTTAGCTTGTTTGTCATTGTTGCTAATGATATCAGACTGGTTAACCAGCAGCCATTAAGTTCTGTTAACTAACAAACAAGATGACCAACAGTCACAAATGGATGTTATAACATGAATACTTCATCTCCATGATAGAGAGAAGAAGACATCAGATAACATGAGTCAGATACAGCTTCTCTCTCTCTGTCTCTTTGGTCGCTAATTTCATCTCTGATGGTTAAATGTCTTTCTGTGTGGCTGTTGTGTGAATTTATCTCCTTAACAAGAATGCAGCAGATATATATATATATATATATATATATATATATATATAATGTGTTGTGGGTAGTTTGCTTGTTGAAGTTACAGTGAGCTGTCTGGACTCACTCATTCATGTGGAATTGGTTTCATTTTTAATGGAGTGTTTGTTCAGTCACCTGTTGATTTTGTGTGTTTAGTGAATGAGTGCAGGAGGTCTGGCTGCTCCCCCACGGTTCGGCAGGCATATGAACTATGGATTAATTGCAAAATTTAATGTCTCATTTAAGACAAAGTAAACAAACTGCTGTAAGTACAAGTCATGGGCAGACAGCGTGTCGCTAACAGGAATTTTGAAGAGCAACGATCCAACCAGCATCTAACGAGTCCGAAGTGACATCTGTAGGTGTGTTTACACGCTGTTTGATGTGCTGCAGCTGAGCAGCTAATTAGCATCTAGCTGCTAACTGATGTTAGCGGTGAATGTTTATTTGGTGGCTCGTTCAACAAGCTGCAGGACAAGACGTGTGTTCATGTTTCTAAGTTATCATCAAGTTTTGATGATGTGGACAGAAGCTGTTTCATTCACTACCGTATTAAAAAGAGGAAGGTATCATGCCTCATATTGCAATAACTGAGCATTGAATATTTCATATATTTTATTTTATTTTATTTAAGCATTGGACATCTTAAATGTTGTTTGTCTTGAATGTTTTCATTTAAGACCATGGGCAAAAGTTCATTGCTGTTTCGTGCTGTAAGAGTGTTACAGAATAAATAGAAAACAAAGTTTTATTGTCTTCCCCTTTTTTTTTGCTGAGCCAAAAAATGATCCGTGACTCAAATCCGATACGATGCAAACCGTTAGTTTTGTGATCCGTTGCACCCCTAGTGTTAACATGTCAGCTTTGTAGACTATATTTTGTATGTCGTGCACATAGATAAGAGTGTGTAAGTCATGTATTTGATACATGCATTAATACTTTCTGATGTGAACCTACACTTTTAGATCTGTGAATGTTTTTAGTGTTCAGTCTTTCTAGTATTCAGCACTGATCTGTTCCTGTATCACATTATAAGCTTTGTGCTACTTTATATATTTCTGTATACTAAGAAAATACATAGGAAACACATGTAAATCATGTGATTCACACACACACACTCTCTCTCACACACACACACACACACACACACACAAACACACTCACTCACACACACACACACACACTCACAGACACACACACACACACACTCACACACACAAACACACTCAATCACACACAAACACACACACGCACACAAACACACACATACACACACACATACACACACACACTCACACAAACACACACACACACACACTGACACACACTCACACGCACAAACACACACAAACACACACTCACACACACACACTCACGCACACTGACACACACTGACACACACAAACACAGGCCAGACCAAACACGCGAGTCTTGGACCCATGTCTCTACGACCTTCCGTTGCTGAGATACAGCCATTTCAAAAACAGGAAGTGACGTATCTCAGGACCGGAAGCTCGCACATGCTCATGGGTGGTACTGTTGGAAAGGCCGTAATTAGTGGGGATGGAGCTTGGTTCCAAGTCTCTATGACCTCCCTATCAAAAGTTATTCACATTTGTCCCGTTTTGTCCAGTGAGACAAACCTCGTTTTACCCCCATACCTAACCCTAACCCTAACCCTAACCCCTAACCCTAACCCTAACCCTACCCTAACCCTAACCCTAACCCTAACCCCTAACCCAAACCCTAACCCTAACCCTAACCCCTAACCCTAACCCTAACCCCTAACCCTAACCCTAACCCTAACCCCTAACCCTAACCCTTTCTTTTATAAAAAAACTTAAGCAGTTTTAATATTGAGCTAAATTTGCTGTATTACTCAAAGAATTTAAGCACGGTGTGCTTCCATCAAAGTTTTTAGGTCATGGTGATTTTTTTCTAGTGAAATGAGGAGATATCGTAGAGATAACTCCTCACTTGAACTAAATGAATCAGCTGTTCCTCAGTCATGAAGCACTTTCAATGTGGGGCGCAAGAGGTAAATAGAAACAGGGCGCTGCACAGTGCTGCTCACGGCCAGTTAGGACAATCAAAATTGATCAAACTGATTTTGTCACTGCTCACTTAGGTCACATTCAGTTAGGACACATTGTAAATCTATAACATAACAGGCATAAAAGCCAGGATGAAGTAAACTATTACAAGGCCTGTCATATGGAACAAGCTAAAATCAGCACTTGTTTGACACTTACCAAACTCTTGGAAGCTGCATGTAACTCAGATGAAACCTCTGGTGGTGATAAGGTCCTCCCACCTTTGTTTGCTCTTCCTAAGGGCTAAACAACATAGACAGACACATATATTACCATTCCTCCAGAACATGAAGTTCAAAAAGAGCTGAAGAGCCAGAGCACTGCACTCCTATACACATCTTTTTTAAATTAAAAACTCAAACATAATGCGCAAGAGGCCATATTTAAAAGACAGGTCAGAGTCTTTGCCAAATAAGTGTTAAAATCTAGGGATTACGTCTGTCAAGTCACAGTACATGTACTGTTCATGCAGTTTTATATCACAGTAACAATATATAACTGTTAAAACATTATTTGGATGGCTACATCCTGTTCCAGTTTCCATGAACTAAATTGACTGAAATAAACCAAAAATCATCTAAAACTATCAGAATTATCTTCAGTACATACTATATGAGGCTTAACTTATCTAAACTTATCAGAATATTGTATAAAATGTCATTTTTTAAATATTTACATGAATATTGTATCAAAATCAGAGCCCCAGCATTACCTGTGTTAGGTGATTTGCAAACTCCCTGTCCTTGGATAAGCATTCATGATGATGCTCCCTCCGGCATTGCAAGTGTGCTTTCTGCCTGCTGGATCGTGCACTCTGTCTGCAGGAGGTTAAACATAAAACAGTTAATGTAACATCAGACTTAAGATTCAAGATTCATTTATTATTATCATTTTACAACACAAGGTTGTATGAGGAAACGTAGTTTGTAGTCCCTTTATGCCTCTCACTAAAACAGAAATGATATGAATGGATTAATAAAGAAAACATAAAAATAAAACTATTTACAGCAATCTGGTTGCATGTGATTAAAAAAAAATCTTTATTCTAACTACAGTATAACTGTTCAGTGTGTAAAGCCTTTAGACCTGTAGTTAAATTAAGAACTTATTCTAGTAAATTACTCAACATTGGAAGCTAACTCTAGCTACTGATGGCTGTAACAGGTGAAAAATGCTCATTAAACATTCCTCTTTCCTCTCCTCAGCCTCACTGTCCTTCCACACAGCTGAATATTACAGTAATACAGTATCTGAGGCCAGCCAAGTAAAAATAAGCGGCTAAAAAGACGGTCAATAATCTGAAAAAACCTAAAATATCAGCTCAAAATTGTAGTTTGCCAACAAAATTTTCCAAAGCATGTCTGGTGACAAGTTAGGTCATGTTATCATTAGCAAACCATAAAAATGAGTGAGATTTTTTTCAAACACGTTAGCTACAGTGCTTAGTCTAATTAATAATAACTAAAACAGTTTCATGTACTTACTTAGTTTTCATTAGTTCTCCTTCTGCAACCATCAGCCGTCTGTTGTCTCTGTGTGTCTGTGCTGCTGCGCCTGTTCCTACTGACTGTCAGCAGCTCAAACCGTGTGACCGGGAGCGGGTGGGGGATGGGCATAGGTAAGATGGGGACTGCAAAAGTCAGGAAAGGTGTGTTCCTCCTTCAACTCTTTGATTCAGTGTGGAAATTTTATCATTGCATGATGAAACTTCTGTTTCACAAAAATATTATTGCATCCAAAAGTAAAATATTTTAATATGTTTTAATATCCTAACTTCTAAATTAATATTACAAATTTTTACTGATAATATTGTGACTGCCATGCTTGCATGTATTAATATACATTTTATAACCATTGTTCTGTCTTTTCTAATGTAACCAAAAAGGCTCATATTCTAAAGGAAATTTGTGTGCTTACTTCATGCAAAAAGGAAGATATTTAAATTAATTGAATTTAAATTAACATAAACTATGAGAATTGTATAATTAAATTTGTAGTTATTACTACTAGTAAAGTAATATTACTAGTAGTCTGAACATTGAGTACTTGAACCAGTAGTAGCTTAAGTAGCTAAAATACAGCAGTAGTTGCATTAATACTACTACTATACTAGTAGTAGTAGTACATACATTAGCATTCGAAACAGCATTAGAATTAGTAACAGCTATATTCTATAAAATAATTACATAAAGCCACAAATTCCACTTTGGTTATCCTCAAAGATTTATACAGGCTGGCACAAGTTACAGTCTCTCCTGCATGGTTGCTGCTAATACCATAAATTCTGCCTCACAAAAGACAATGCTACTGTGTACTGTGTCTTACTTGCAGGAAATTATCAGATTGTTTTTGTTGGACCAAAACACCATTCAGATATGCTTCTTCTGTAGTTTTGGTCTACACTAATTATAGCCTCATTTTGTATGAATATCACAACACAGCTAACTGTAGCCTCAGTTTGTATGAATATCAGCACACAGTTAACTGTAGCCTCAGTTTGTATGAATATCAGTACGTTGCCTCTAACTGTAGCCTCAGTTTGTATAAATATCAGTACATTGCTTCTAACTGTAGCCTCAGTTTGTATAAATATCAGTACATTGCTTCTAACTGTAGCCTCAGTTTGTATGAATATCAGTACACAGTTAACTGTAGCCTCAGTTTGTATAAGTGTCAGTACACGGCTAACTGTAGCCTCAGTTTGTATAAGTATCAGTACACGGCTAACTGTAGCCTCAGTTTGTATGAATATCAGTACATTGCTTCTAACTGTAGCCTCAGTTTGTATAAGTATCAGTACATTGCTTCCATCTGTAGCCTCAGATTGTATAAATATCAGTACATTGCTTCTAACTGTAGCCTCAGTTTATATGATTATCAGTACACAGCTTACTGTAGCCAGTTTGTATAAATACCAGTACACGGCTAACTGTATCCTCAGTTTGTATAAATATCAGTACATTGCTTCCATCTGTAGCCTCAGTTTGTATAAATATCAGTACACAGCTAACTGTAGCCTCAGTTTGTATAAATATCAGTACCCAGCTAACTGTAGCCTCAGTTTGTATAAATATCAGTATATTGCTTCCATCTGTAGCCTCAGTTTGTATAAATATCAGTACACAGCTAACTGTAGCCTCAGTTTGTATGAATATCAGTACACAGCTAACTGTAGCCTCAGTTTGTATGAATATCAGTACACGGCTAACTGTAGCCTCAGTCTGTATAAATATCAGTACATTGCTTCTAACTGTAGCCTCGGTTTGTATGAATATTGATTTATTTACATTTATTTTAAAACCTCAGAACACACATTGAGGGAGAACCCTCATTTTCAAGGGTGCCAAGGTACAGACATACAATGAATGCAGACACAACTAAAATCAAATAGAAATAAAAGAACAATACATGTCTATGTCATTTTAAAACAAGATAAAATTAACAATGCTAAAAAGTTAAAGTGTAGGGATTGACAATGAGAACAAAAAATAAATAAAAATAATAAAAGCATTGACAGTTACAATTAATAAAATTAGAAATTGAAACTTGGTATTGTTTCAGCAGTATAGACGACTTAACGTTTTGTTAACTTAAAGTTTTATTGAAGCTTAATCCAAGTATGTGGGGCACAATAAACGAAATAAATATCAGAAACATTACAAAAATAGACCTTTTATTTATTTACAAATAATTGTTTATTCTTGTATTTATTAATTTATATTTTTTGTCTACTTCAGGCCAACAAAAATGTCATTATTAGTTTCTTCCAAAGAATAAAATCACTTTGAAAGGAAGTTTAATGATTGAATGTGTTCCCTTGTTGATTTTAGAAAAAGTAATTTGATAACATAAAAATCTAATCACATTAAACTGCACAGACTGTCATACTTTCTATGAAATATGAAGCTTATATGATACACACACTTTCACACAGTTACACACATGTCAGTGCAAATTTACACACTGCAGTACCGAGTGTGACCTCTAGGGCATACACAAAGAATTGAAATTCAACCCCCAAGGGACCAATTTTTTTTTCAAAAAAACGTCACCAGGCACATCAGGAGCCTCTTTTCTATTGATTGCAATGCTCGTGCCTGTGGGGACCAGGATTCGGTCCCCATGGTGTGAGTGATATGTCAGGTTGTGGACCCCACCAGGATAGAAAAACGAGAACACACTGGCACACACACAAAAACACACTGACACACACACAAACACACACATTCACCCACACAAACACACATGTACACAAACACACACTCACACACGCACACAAACACACACTCTCACACACACACTCACACACACAGACACACACACACAGACACACACACACACAAACACTGGCCAGACCCTAACCCTACCTTTAAAATACTTACCTACCTCTTATACGTTAATATCAATCAATCAATCAATCAATCAATCTTTATTTATATAGCGCCATATCACAACAGAAGTCATCTCAAGGCACTTTTCACATAGAGCAGGTCAGACCATACTCTTTAATTTACAGAGACCCAACAGTTCCCCCATGAGCAAGCACTTGGCGACAGCGGTAAGGAAAAACTCCCCTTTAACGGGTAGAAACCTCAAGCAGACCCCGGCTCTTGGTGGGCGGCCATCTGCTTTGACCGGTTGGGTTGAGAGAGAGAAAGAGAGAGGGAAAGGGGGAGGGGGGACAGAAGAAAAACAATGACAACAACAAACAACAACAAGCACAAGCAGCAACAGCCAGGGAAGGATGCCATCAGGACTGTGAAGGACCGCGAAGGTTCGGCCCGGGAGTCAGGTTTTTCTGTGAGATGAGAAAGCACAAAAAACTCCGGGGAAGAAGCAAAGTTAGTGACATGCATTGATGTTACATGAATGCATACAGATGGAGAGGAGGAGGAGGAGAGAGGAGCTCAGTGCATCATGGGAAGTCCCCCAGTAGTCTAGGCCTATAGCAGCATAACTAAGGGCTGATCCAAGGCGAGCCTGGTCGGCCCTAACTATAAGCTTTATCAAAAAGGAAAGTTTTAAGCCTACTCTTAAACATAGAGAGGGTGTCTGCACCCCGGACTGAATCCGGTAGATGGTTCCATAGAAGAGGAGCCTGATAGCTGAAGGCTCTGCCTCCCATTCTACTTTTAAAGACTGTAGGGACCACCAGTAAGCCTGCATACTGGGAGCGCAGTGTTCTAGTGGGATAATACGGTATTATGAGCTCTTCAAGATATGATGGTGCCTGACCATTAAGGGCTTTGTAAGTTAGGAGAAGGATTTTAAATTCTATTCTAGATTTTACAGGAAGCCAATGTAGTGAAGCTAAAATGGGAGAAATGTGGTCTCTTTTTCTAGTTTTAGTCAATACACGTGCAGCTGCGTTCTGGACCAGCTGGAGAGTCTTTAGAGACTTGTTAGGGCAGCCTGATAATAAGGAATTGCAATAATCCAGCCTAGAAGTAACAAATGCGTGAACTAGTTTTTCTGCATCTTTTTGGGACAGGATGTGCCTGATTTTTGAGATATTACGTAAGTGAAAAAAGGCAGTCCTTGAAATTTGATTTATGTGGGAGTTAAAGGACATATCCTGATCAAAGATAACGCCCAGATTCCTTACGGTGGTGCTGGAGGCCAGGGTAATGCCATCCAGAGCAGCTTTATCATTAGATAATGTGTTTCTAAGGTGTTTAGGGCCAAGCACAATAACTTCAGTTTTATCTGAATTTAGTAGTAGAAAATTGCAGGTCATCCAGGTCTTTATGTCGTTAAGGCATGTTTGGAGTTTGTTTAACTGATTGGGTTCATCTGGCTTCATTGATAAATATAATTGGGTATCGTCTGCGTAACAATGAAAATTTATGGAGTGTTTCCTAATAATATTACCTAAAGGAAGCATATATAAGGTGAATAGAATTGGTCCAAGTACAGAACCTTGTGGAACTCCGTGTCTAACCCTTGCCTTCACGGAGGATTCATCATTCACATGTACAAACTGAAATCGGTCTGATAAATAGGACTTAAACCAGGTTAATGCAGTTCCTTTAATGCCAATTAAATGTTCCAGTCTCTGCAAAAGGATTTGATGGTCAATTGTGTCAAATGCAGCACTAAGATCTAACAGGACAAGTATAGAGACAAATCCTTTGTCTGATGCAGTTAGGAGGTCATTTGTGACTTTCACCAGTGCTGTTTCTGTGCTATGATGCGCTCTAAATCCTGACTGAAAATCCTCAAATAAACTATTGTTATGTAGAAAGTCACATAACTGATTAGAGACTGCTTTCTCAAGGATCTTGGATAGAAATGGAAGGTTAGATATAGGTCTATAATTGGCTAAAACACCTGAATCAAGAGTAGGCTTTTTAAGAAGAGGTTTAATTACAGCTACTTTAAAGGACTGTGGTACATAGCCTGTTACTAAAGACAGATTGATCATATCTAGTAAAGAAGTGCTCACTAAGGGTAAGGCTTCCTTAAGCAGCCTAGTTGGGATGGGATCTAAGAGACAGGTTGATGGTTTAGCTGAACAAATCATTGAAGTTAGTTCAGACAAGTCTACTGGAGAAAAACAGTCCAAATATATGTCAGGATTTACTGCCGTTACCAAGGTTCCTGTGTTTGGGGAGAGAACGGTGCCTGTTGAGGGCAGGAGATGGTTAATTTTGTGTCTAATAGTTAGAATTTTATCATTGAAGAAGCTCATAAAGTCGTTACTACTGAGAGCTATAGGAATACATGGATCAGTAGAGTTATGACTCTTTGTCAGCCTGGCCAAAGTGCTGAAAAGGAACCTAGGGTAGTTTTTATTCTCTTCTATTAATGCTGAGTAATAGGCGGCTCTGGCATTACAGAGGGCCTTCCTATATGTTTTAAGACTATCTTGCCAGACTAAGCGAGAATCTTCTACTTTGGTGGAACGCCAAATCCTTTCCAATTTTCGCGATGTTTGCTTTAATTTGCGGGTTTGGGAGTTATACCATGGAGCTAACCTCTTACGTTTTATTATCTTCTTTTTTAAGGGGGCGATGGAGTCGAGTGTTTGTCTTAGTGAGCCTGCAGCACTATCAATAAGATTATCAATTTGGGAGGGACTAAAGTTAACATAAGAGTCCTCTGTAGTATTGAGACATGGCAGTGAATTCAGTATTGACGGAATTGCTTCCTTAAATTTATCTACAACACTATCAGATAGACATCTAGTGAGGACATTTTTATCTAATGGTGTGTAATCCAGTAATAGGAATTCAAAAGTTATTAAAAAATGATCTGATAAAATAGGATTTTGTGGAAAAATTATTAAATGTTCAATTTCAATCCCATAAGTTAGAACAAGGTCTAGGGTGTGGTTAAGACGGTGAGTGGGATTATTTACACACTGAGAGAAGCCAATTGAGTCTAATAATGAGAGAAATGCAGTGCTGAGACTGTCACTATCAACGTCCACATGAATATTAAAATCACCTACTATAATTACTTTATCTGTACTAAGGACTAAATACGACAAAAACTCTGAGAATTCAGATAGGAATTCAGAGTACGGGCCAGGAGGACGGTACACTATAACAAATAGAACTGGCTGTAAAGTTTTCCAGGTTGGCTGGGAGAGACTAAGAACAAGGCTTTCGAATGAGTTATAATTAAATTTAGGTCTAGGGTTGATGATTAGGCTTGAGTTGAAAATGGCTGCAACTCCTCCTCCTCGGCCAGTGTCTCGAGGAATATGAGTATTAATATGACTGGGAGGAGTGGATTCATTAAGGCTGACATATTCTTCATGACACAGCCAGGTTTCAGTGAGACAAAATAAATCAATACGATGATCTGAAATTAAATCGTTTACTAAAACTGCTTTAGATGAAAGAGATCTAATGTTCAAGAGTCCACATTTAATTATCTTATTTTGTTGTACTATTGCAGCAGTGGTTTTAATTTTTACTAGATTTTCATGAATGACTCTTCTTTTATATACTTTGGATTTAATTGATTTATGTGGTCGGGGGACAGACACAGTCTCTATGTGGTTTTGGGTGGGTAACTGCTCTAATGGAAGCGCAGAGAAGCGTGTAGGACTGCAGCTCTGTTTAGCTCCTGCCAACCAAACAGTCCACAACTTACCTTTAGAATACTTACCTACCTCTTATACCTTAATACCTACCTCATCTCTCATGTGTGTCAAGATTTTTCAAAAAGTCACTCCTTGACTGGTACAAATAGACTCCAAATGACCTGAAACATGCTCCTTAATACTTTCTGCATGGTCGATTTTGGCCTCCACACTGAAATTTTCATCCCATTCATTTCCAATGGGGAGGACATGTTGCTCTATAACTCAGGAACCAAAAGTCGTAGAAACTGGCGTCAGACCTAATTTGGGTGCTCTGAACGCGCCAGTCTTGGACACATGTCTCTACGCCCTTCCGTTGCTGAGATACAGCCATTTCAAAAACCGGAACTAACGTATCTCAGGACCGGAAGCTCGCACATGCTCATGGGTGGTACTGTTGGAAAGGCCGTTCCTGAATTAGTGGGGATGGACCTTGGTTCCAAGTCTCTATGACCTCCCTATCAAAAGTTATTTACGTTTATCCCGTATTGTCCACTGAGACAAACCTCGTTTTACCCCCATACCTAACCCTAACCCTAACCCTAACCCCTAACCCTGACATTAGGGTCAGGGTTAGGGGTTAGGTTTAACCCCTAAAGCACCGCACATGCATTTTTCATGTGTTTCTGTCAATTTCAGTGTTTTCGGGCCCAAACTAGTGGCTTTTCATCAGAATCGATGCAGACTCACCCAAAACGCTCGGCTGCACCGGCAGAGTCCCGGCACGCACCGCACATGCATTTTTCATGTGTTTCTGCCAATTTCAGTGTTTTCGGGCCCAAACTAGTGGCTTTTCATCAGAATCGATGCAGACTCACCCAAAACGCTCGGCTGCACCGGCAGAGTTCCGGCACGCACCGCACATGCATTTTTCATGTGTTTCTGCCAATTTCAGTGTTTTCGGGCCCAAACTAGTGGCTTTTCATCAGAATCGATGCAGACTCACCCAAAACGCTCGGCTGCACCGGCAGAGTCCCGGCACACACCGCACATGCATTTTTCATGTGTTTCTGTCAATTTCAGTGTTTTCGGGCCCAAACTAGTGGCTTTTCATCAGAATCGATGCAGACTCACCCAAAACGCTCGGCTGCACCGGCAGAGTTCCGGCACGCACCGCACATGCATTTTTCATGTGTTTCTGCCAATTTCAGTGTTTTCGGGCCCAAACTAGTGGCTTTTCATCAGAATCGATGCAGACTCACCCAAAACGCTCGGCTGCACCGGCAGAGTCCCGGCACGCACCGCACATGCATTTTTCATGTGTTTCTGCCAATTTCAGTGTTTTCGGGCCCAAACTAGTCGCTCTTCATCAGAATCGATGCAGACTCACCCAAAACGCTTGGCTGCACCGGCAGAGTCCCGGCACGCACCGCACATGCATTTTTCATGTGTTTCTGTCAATTTCAGTGTTTTCGGGCCCAAACTAGTGGCTTTTCATCAGAATCGATGCAGACTCACCCAAAACGCTTGGCTGCACCGGCAGAGTTCCGGCACGCACCGCACATGCATTTTTCATGTGTTTCTGCCAATTTCAGTGTTTTCGGGCCCAAACTAGTGGCTTTTCATCAGAATCGATGCAGACTCACCCAAAACGCTCGGCTGCACCGGCAGAGTCCCGGCACGCACCGCACATGCATTTTTCATGTGTTTCTGTCAATTTCAGTGTTTTCGGGCCCAAACTAGTGGCTTTTCATCAGAATCGATGCAGACTCACCCAAAACGCTCGGCTGCACCGGCAGAGTCCCGGCACGCACCGCACATGCATTTTTCATGTGTTTCTGTCAATTTCAGTGTTTTCGGGCCCAAACTAGTCGCTCTTCATCAGAATCGATGCAGACTCACCCAAAACGCTGGGCTGCACCGGCAGAGTCCCGGCACGCACCGCACATGCATTTTTCATGTGTTTCTGTCAATTTCAGTGTTTTCGGGACCAAACAAGTCGCTTTTCATCAGAATCGATGCAAACTCACCCAAAACGCTCGGCTGCACCGGCAGAGTCCCGGCACGCACCGCACATGCAGTTTTTCCTGTGTTTCTGTCAATTTCAGTGTTTTCGGGCCCAAACTAGTGGCTTTTCATCAGAATCGATGCAGACTCACCCAAAACGCTCGGCTGCACCGGCAGAGTCCCGGCACGCACCGCACATGCATTTTTCATGTGTTTCTGTCAATTTCAGTGTTTTCGGGCCCAAACTAGTCGCTCTTCATCAGAATCGATGCAGACTCACCCAAAACGCTGGGCTGCACTGGCAGAGTCCCGGCACGCACCGCACATGCATTTTTCATGTGTTTCTGTCAATTTCAGTGTTTTCGGGCCCAAACTAGTCGCTCTTCATCAGAATCGATGCAGACTCACCCAAAACGCTCGGCTGCACCGGCAGAGTCCCGGCACGCACCGCACATGCATTTTTCATGTGTTTCTGTCAATTTCAGTGTTTTCGGGCCCAAACTAGTCGCTCTTCATCAGAATCGATGCAGACTCACCCAAAACGCTGGGCTGCACCGGCAGAGTCCCGGCACGCACCGCACATACAGTTTTTCCTGTGTTTCTGTCAAATTCAGTGTTTTCGGGCCCAAACTAGTGGCTTTTCATCAGAATCGATGCAGACTCACCCAAAACGCTCGGCTGCACCGGCAGAGTCCCGGTACGCACCGCACATGCAGTTTTTCATGTGTTTCTGTCAATTTCAGTGTTTTCGGGCCCAAACTAGTGGCTTTTCATCAGAATCGATGCAGACTCACCCAAAACGCTCGGCTGCACCGGCAGAGTCCCGGCACGCACCGCACA
Organism: Thunnus thynnus; assembly: GCF_963924715.1. Taxonomy (NCBI): domain Eukaryota; kingdom Metazoa; phylum Chordata; class Actinopteri; order Scombriformes; family Scombridae; genus Thunnus; species Thunnus thynnus. Next base: position 47,859 of record NW_027095949.1, on the reverse strand, counting down.
TGCATTTTTCATGTGTTTCTGCCAATTTCAGTGTTTTCGGGCCCAAACTAGTGGCTTTTCATCAGAATCGATGCAGACTCACCCAAAACGCTCGGCTGCACCGGCAGAGTCCCGGCACGCACCGCACATGCATTTTTCATGTGTTTCTGTCAATTTCAGTGTTTTCGGGCCCAAACTAGTCGCTCTTCATCAGAATCGATGCAGACTCACCCAAAACGCTCGGCTGCACCGGCAGAGTCCCGGCACGCACCGCACATGCATTTTTCATGTGTTTCTGTCAATTTCAGTGTTTTCGGGCCCAAACTAGTCGCTCTTCATCAGAATCGATGCAGACTCACCCAAAAAGCTCGGCTGCACTGGCAGAGTCCCGGCACGCACCGCACATGCATTTTTCATGTGTTTCTGTCAATTTCAGTGTTTTCGGGCCCAAACTAGTGGCTTTTCATCAGAATCGATGCAGACTCACCCAAAACGCTCGGCTGCAACGGCAGAGTCCCGGCACGCACCGCACATGCATTTTTCATGTGTTTCTGTCAATTTCAGTGTTTTCGGGCCCCAACTAGTCGCTCTTCATCAGAATCGATGCAGACTCACCCAAAACGCTGGGCTGCACCGGCAGAGTCCCGGCACGCACCGCACATGCATTTTTCATGTGTTTCTGTCAATTTCAGTGTTTTCTGGCCCAAACTAGTCGCTCTTTATCAGAATCGATGCAGACTCACCCAAAACGCTCGGCTGCACCGGCAGAGTCCCGACACGCACCGCACATGCAGTTTTTCCTGTGTTTTTGTCAATTTCAGTGTTTTCGGGCCCAAACTAGTGGCTTTTCATCAGAATCGATGCAGACTCACCCAAAATGCTCGGCTGCACCGGCAGAGTCCCGGCACGCACCGCACATGCATTTTTCATGTGTTTCTGTCAATTTCAGTGTTTTCGGGCCCAAACTAGTGGCTTTTCATCAGAATTGATGCAGACTCACCCAAAACGCTCGGCTGCACCGGCAGAGTCCCGGCACGCACTGCACATGCATTTTTCATGTGTTTCTGTCAATTTCAGTGTTTTCGGGCCCAAACTAGTGGCTTTTCATCAGAATCGATGCAGACTCACCCAAAACGCTGGGCTGCACCGGCAGAGTCCCGGCACGCACCGCACATGCATTTTTCATGTGTTTCTGTCAATTTCAGTGTTTTCGGGCCCAAACTAGTCGCTCTTTATCAGAATCGATGCAGACTCACCCAAAAAGTTCGGCTGCACCGGCAGAGTCCCGACACGCACCACACATGCAGTTTTTCCTGTGTTTCTGTCAATTTCAGTGTTTTCGGGCCCAAACTAGTGGCTTTTCATCAGAATCGATGCAGACTCACCCAAAACGCTCGGCTGCACCGGCAGAGTCCCGGCACGCACCGCACATGCAGTTTTTCATGTGTTTCTGTCAATTTCAGTGTTTTCGGGCCCAAACTAGTGGCTTTTCATCAGAATCAATGCAGACTCACCCAAAACGCTCGGCTGCACCGGCAGAGTCCCGGCACGCACCGCACATGCATTTTTCATGTGTTTCTGTCAATTTCAGTGTTTTCGGGCCCAAACTAGTGGCTTTTCATCAGAATCGATGCAGACTCACCCAAAACGCTCGGCTGCACCGGCAGAGTCCCGGCACGCACCGCACATGCATTTTTCATGTGTTTCTGTCAATTTCAGTGTTTTCGGGCCCAAACTAGTCGCTCTTCATCAGAATCGATGCAGACACACCCAAAACGCTGGGCTGCACCGGCAGAGTCCCGGCACGCACCGCACATACAGTTTTTCCTGTGTTTCTGTCAAATTCAGTGTTTTCGGGCCCAAACTAGTGGCTTTTCATCAGAATCGATGCAGACTCACCCAAAACGCTTGGCTGCACCGGCAGAGTCCCGGCACGCACCGCACATGCAGTTTTTCATGTGTTTCTGTCAATTTCAGTGTTTTCGGGCCCTAGTTGCTCTTCATCAGAATCGATGCAGACTCACCCAAAAAGCTCGGCTGCACTGGCAGAGTCCAGGCACGCACCGCATATGCAGTTTTTCCTGTGTTTCTGTCAACTTCAGTGTTTTCGGGCCCAAACTAGTGGCTTTTCATCAGAATCGATGCAGACTCACCCAAAACGCTGGGCTGCACCGGCAGAGTCCCGGCACGCACCGCACATACAGTTTTTCCTGTGTTTCTGTCAAATTCAGTGTTTTCGGGCCCAAACTAGTGGCTTTTCATCAGAATCGATGCAGACTCACCCAAAACGCTCGGCTGCACCGGCAGAGTCCCGGTACGCACCGCACATGCAGTTTTTCATGTGTTTCTGTCAATTTCAGTGTTTTCGGGCCCAAACTAGTGGCTTTTCATCAGAATCGATGCAGACTCACCCAAAACGCTCGGCTGCACCGGCAGAGTCCCGGCACGCACCGCACATGCATTTTTCATGTGTTTCTGCCAATTTCAGTGTTTTCGGGCCCAAACTAGTGGCTTTTCATCAGAATCGATGCAGACTCACCCAAAACGCTCGGCTGCACCGGCAGAGTCCCGGCACGCACCGCACATGCATTTTTCATGTGTTTCTGTCAATTTCAGTGTTTTCGGGCCCAAACTAGTCGCTCTTCATCAGAATCGATGCAGACTCACCCAAAAAGCTCGGCTGCACTGGCAGAGTCCCGGCACGCACCGCACATGCATTTTTCATGTGTTTCTGTCAATTTCAGTGTTTTCGGGCCCAAACTAGTGGCTTTTCATCAGAATCGATGCAGACTCACCCAAAACGCTCGGCTGCACTGGCAGAGTCCCGGCACGCACCGCACATGCATTTTTCATGTGTTTCTGCCAATTTCAGTGTTTTCGGGCCCAAACTAGTGGCTTTTCATCAGAATCGATGCAGACTCACCCAAAACGCTCGGCTGCAACGGCAGAGTCCCGGCACGCACCGCACATGCATTTTTCATGTGTTTCTGTCAATTTCAGTGTTTTCGGGCCCCAACTAGTCGCTCTTCATCAGAATCGATGCAGACTCACCCAAAACGCTCGGCTGCACCGGCAGAGTCCCGACACGCACCGCACATGCAGTTTTTCCTGTGTTTTTGTCAATTTCAGTGTTTTCGGGCCCAAACTAGTGGCTTTTCATCAGAATCGATGCAGACTCACCCAAAATGCTCGGCTGCACCGGCAGAGTCCCGGCACGCACCGCACATGCATTTTTCATGTGTTTCTGTCAATTTCAGTGTTTTCGGGCCCAAACTAGTGGCTTTTCATCAGAATTGATGCAGACTCACCCAAAACGCTCGGCTGCACCGGCAGAGTCCCGGCACGCACCGCACATGCATTTTTCATGTGTTTCTGTCAATTTCAGTGTTTTCGGGCCCAAACTAGTGGCTTTTCATCAGAATCGATGCAGACTCACCCAAAACGCTGGGCTGCACCGGCAGAGTCCCGGCACGCACCGCACATGCATTTTTCATGTGTTTCTGTCAATTTCAGTGTTTTCGGGCCCAAACTAGTCGCTCTTTATCAGAATCGATGCAGACTCACCCAAAAAGTTCGGCTGCACCGGCAGAGTCCCGACACGCACCACACATGCAGTTTTTCCTGTGTTTCTGTCAATTTCAGTGTTTTCGGGCCCAAACTAGTGGCTTTTCATCAGAATCGATGCAGACTCACCCAAAACGCTCGGCTGCACCGGCAGAGTCCCGGCACGCACCGCACATGCAGTTTTTCATGTGTTTCTGTCAATTTCAGTGTTTTCGGGCCCAAACTAGTGGCTTTTCATCAGAATCAATGCAGACTCACCCAAAACGCTCGGCTGCACCGGCAGAGTCCCGGCACGCACCGCACATGCATTTTTCATGTGTTTCTGTCAATTTCAGTGTTTTCGGGCCCAAACTAGTGGCTTTTCATCAGAATCGATGCAGACTCACCCAAAACGCTCGGCTGCACCGGCAGAGTCCCGGCACGCACCGCACATGCATTTTTCATGTGTTTCTGTCAATTTCAGTGTTTTCGGGCCCAAACTAGTCGCTCTTCATCAGAATCGATGCAGACACACCCAAAACGCTGGGCTGCACCGGCAGAGTCCCGGCACGCACCGCACATACAGTTTTTCCTGTGTTTCTGTCAAATTCAGTGTTTTCGGGCCCAAACTAGTGGCTTTTCATCAGAATCGATGCAGACTCACCCAAAACGCTTGGCTGCACCGGCAGAGTCCCGGCACGCACCGCACATGCAGTTTTTCATGTGTTTCTGTCAATTTCAGTGTTTTCGGGCCCTAGTTGCTCTTCATCAGAATCGATGCAGACTCACCCAAAAAGCTCGGCTGCACTGGCAGAGTCCAGGCACGCACCGCATATGCAGTTTTTCCTGTGTTTCTGTCAACTTCAGTGTTTTCGGGCCCAAACTAGTGGCTTTTCATCAGAATCGATGCAGACTCACCCAAAACGCTCGGCTGCACCGGCAGAGTCCCGGCACGCACCGCACATGCATTTTTCATGTGTTTCTGTCAATTTCAGTGTTTTCGGGCCCAAACTAGTGGCTTTTCATCAGAATCGATGCAGACTCACCCAAAACGCTCGGCTGCACCGGCAGAGTCCCGGCACGCACCGCACATGCATTTTTCATGTGTTTCTGTCAATTTCAGTGTTTTCGGGCCCAAACTAGTGGCTTTTCATCAGAATCGATGCAGACTCACCCAAAACGCTCGGCTGCACCGGCAGAGTCCCGGCACGCACCGCACATGCATTTTTCATGTGTTTCTGTCAATTTCAGTGTTTTCGGGCCCAAACTAGTGGCTTTTCATCAGAATCGATGCAGACTCACCCAAGACGCTCGGCTGCACATGCAGAGTCCCGGCACGCAGCGCACATGCATATTTACTGTGTTTCTGTCAATTTCAGTGTTTTCGGGCCCAAACTAGTGGCTTTTCTCAGAATCGATGCAGACACACCCAAAACGCTGGGCTGCACCGGCAGAGTCCCGGCACGCACCGCACATACAGTTTTTCCTGTTTTTCTGTCAAATTCAGTGTTTTCGGGCCCAAACTAGTGGCTTTTCATCAGAATCGATGCAGACTCACCCAAAACGCTCGGCTGCACCGGCAGAGTCCCGGCACGCACCGCACATGCATTTTTCATGTGTTTCTGTCAATTTCAGTGTTTTCGGGCCCAAACTAGTCGCTCTTCATCAGAATCGATGCAGACACACCCAAAACGCTGGGCTGCACCGGCAGAGTCCCGGCACGCACCGCACATACAGTTTTTCCTGTGTTTCTGTCAAATTCAGTGTTTTCGGGCCCAAACTAGTGGCTTTTCATCAGAATCGATGCAGACTCACCCAAAACGCTCGGCTATACCGGCAGAGTCCCGGCACGCACCGCACATGCATTTTTCATGTGTTTCTGTCAATTTCAGTGTTTTCGGGCCCAAACTAGTGGCTTTTCATCAGAATCGATGCAGACTCACCCAAAACGCTCGGCTGCACCGGCAGAGTCCCGGCACGCACCGCACATGCATTTTTCATGTGTTTCTGTCAATTTCAGTGTTTTCGGGCCCAAACTAGTCGCTCTTCATCAGAATCGATGCAGACACACCCAAAACGCTGGGCTGCACCGGCAGAGTCCCGGCACGCACCGCACATACAGTTTTTCCTGTGTTTCTGTCAAATTCAGTGTTTTCGGGCCCAAACTAGTGGCTTTTCATCAGAATCGATGCAGACTCACCCAAAACACTCGGCTGCACCGGCAGAGTCCCGGCACGCACCGCACATGCAGTTTTTCATGTGTTTCTGTCAATTTCAGTGTTTTCGGGCCCAAACTAGTGGCTTTTCATCAGAATCGATGCAGACTCACCCAAAACGTTCGGCTGCACTGGCAGAGTCCCGGCACGCACCGCACATGCATTTTTCATGTGTTTCTGTCAATTTCAGTGTTTTCGGGCCCAAATTAGTGGCTTTTCATCAGAATCGATGCAGACTCACCCAAAACGCTCGGCTGCGCTGGCAGAGTCACGGCGCACACCGTACATGCATTTTCATGTGTTTCTGTCAATTTCAGTGTTATTGGGCCCAAACTAGTGGCTTTTCATCAGAATCGATGCAGACTCACCCAAAACGCTCGGCTGCACCGGCAGAGTCCCGGCACGCACCGCACATGCATTTTTCATGTGTTTCTGTCAATTTCAGTGTTTTCGGGCCCAAACTAGTGGCTTTTCATCAGAATCGATGCAGACTCACCCAAAACGCTCGGCTGCACCGGCAGAGTCCCGGCACGCACCGCACATGCATTTTTCATGTGTTTCTGTCAATTTCAGTGTTTTCGGGCCCAAACTAGTGGCTTTTCATCAGAATCGATGCAGACTCACCCAAAACGCTCGGCTGCACCGGCAGAGTCCCGGCACGCACCGCACATGCATTTTTCATGTGTTTCTGTCAATTTCAGTGTTTTCGGGCCCAAACTAGTGGCTTTTCATCAGAATCGATGCAGACTCACCCAAAACGCTCGGCTGCACCGGCAGAGTCCCGGCACGCACCGCACATGCATTTTTCCTGTGTTTCTGTCAATTTCAGTGTTTTCGGGCCCAAACTAGTGGCTTTTCATCAGAATCGATGCAGACTCACCCAAGACGCTCGGCTGCACATGCAGAGTCCCGGCACGCAGCGCACATGCATATTTACTGTGTTTCTGTCAATTTCAGTGTTTTCGGGCCCAAACTAGTGGCTTTTCTCAGAATCGATGCAGACACACCCAAAACGCTGGGCTGCACCGGCAGAGTCCCGGCACGCACCGCACATACAGTTTTTCCTGTTTTTCTGTCAAATTCAGTGTTTTCGGGCCCAAACTAGTGGCTTTTCATCAGAATCGATGCAGACTCACCCAAAACGCTCGGCTGCACCGGCAGAGTCCCGGCACGCACCGCACATGCATTTTTCATGTGTTTCTGTCAATTTCAGTGTTTTCGGGCCCAAACTAGTCGCTCTTCATCAGAATCGATGCAGACACACCCAAAACGCTGGGCTGCACCGGCAGAGTCCCGGCACGCACCGCACATACAGTTTTTCCTGTGTTTCTGTCAAATTCAGTGTTTTCGGGCCCAAACTAGTGGCTTTTCATCAGAATCGATGCAGACTCACCCAAAACGCTCGGCTATACCGGCAGAGTCCCGGCACGCACCGCACATGCATTTTTCATGTGTTTCTGTCAATTTCAGTGTTTTCGGGCCCAAACTAGTGGCTTTTCATCAGAATCGATGCAGACTCACCCAAAACGCTCGGCTGCACCGGCAGAGTCCCGGCACGCACCGCACATGCATTTTTCATGTGTTTCTGTCAATTTCAGTGTTTTCGGGCCCAAACTAGTCGCTCTTCATCAGAATCGATGCAGACACACCCAAAACGCTGGGCTGCACCGGCAGAGTCCCGGCACGCACCGCACATACAGTTTTTCCTGTGTTTCTGTCAAATTCAGTGTTTTCGGGCCCAAACTAGTGGCTTTTCATCAGAATCGATGCAGACTCACCCAAAACACTCGGCTGCACCGGCAGAGTCCCGGCACGCACCGCACATGCAGTTTTTCATGTGTTTCTGTCAATTTCAGTGTTTTCGGGCCCAAACTAGTGGCTTTTCATCAGAATCGATGCAGACTCACCCAAAACGTTCGGCTGCACTGGCAGAGTCCCGGCACGCACCGCACATGCATTTTTCATGTGTTTCTGTCAATTTCAGTGTTTTCGGGCCCAAATTAGTGGCTTTTCATCAGAATCGATGCAGACTCACCCAAAACGCTCGGCTGCGCTGGCAGAGTCACGGCGCACACCGTACATGCATTTTCATGTGTTTCTGTCAATTTCAGTGTTATTGGGCCCAAACTAGTGGCTTTTCATCAGAATCGATGCAGACTCACCCAAAACGCTCGGCTGCACCGGCAGAGTCCCGGCACGCACCGCACATGCATTTTTCATGTGTTTCTGTCAATTTCAGTGTTTTCGGGCCCAAACTAGTGGCTTTTCATCAGAATCGATGCAGACTCACCCAAAACGCTCGGCTGCACTGGCAGAGTCCCGGCACGCACCGCACATGCATATTTACTGTGTTTCTTTCAATTTCAGTGTTTTCGGGCCCAAACTAGTGGCTTTTCATCAGAATCGATGCAGACTCACCCAAAACGCTCGGCTGCACCGGCAGAGTCCCGGCACGCACCGCACATGCATATTTACTGTGTTTCTGTCAATTTCAGTGTTTTTCGGGCCCAAACTAGTGGCTTTTCATCAAAATTGATGCAGACTCACCCAAAACGCTCGGCTGCACCGGCAGAGTCCCGGCACGCACCGCACATGCATTTTTCATGTGTTTCTGTCAATTTCAGTGTTTTCGGGCCCAAACTAGTGGCTTTTCATCAGAATCGATGCAGACTCACCCAAAACGCTGGGCTGCACCGGCAGAGTCCCGGCACGCACCGCACATGCATTTTTCATGTGTTTCTGTCAATTTCAGTGTTTTCGGGCCCAAACTAGTGGCTTTTCATCAGAATCGATGCAGACTCACCCAAAACGCTCGGCTGCACCGGCAGAGTCCCGGCACGCACCGCACATGCATTTTTCATGTGTTTCTGTCAATTTCAGTGTTTTCGGGCCCAAACTAGTCGCTCTTCATCAGAATCGATGCAGACACACCCAAAACGCTGGGCTGCACCGGCAGAGTCCCGGCACGCACCGCACATACAGTTTTTCCTGTGTTTCTGTCAAATTCAGTGTTTTCGGGCCCAAACTAGTGGCTTTTCATCAGAATCGATGCAGACTCACCCAAAACGCTCGGCTATACCGGCAGAGTCCCGGCACGCACCGCACATGCATTTTTCATGTGTTTCTGTCAATTTCAGTGTTTTCGGGCCCAAACTAGTGGCTTTTCATCAGAATCGATGCAGACTCACCCAAAACGCTCGGCTGCACCGGCAGAGTCCCGGCACGCACCGCACATGCATTTTTCATGTGTTTCTGTCAATTTCAGTGTTTTCGGGCCCAAACTAGTCGCTCTTCATCAGAATCGATGCAGACACACCCAAAACGCTGGGCTGCACCGGCAGAGTCCCGGCACGCACCGCACATACAGTTTTTCCTGTGTTTCTGTCAAATTCAGTGTTTTCGGGCCCAAACTAGTGGCTTTTCATCAGAATCGATGCAGACTCACCCAAAACACTCGGCTGCACCGGCAGAGTCCCGGCACGCACCGCACATGCAGTTTTTCATGTGTTTCTGTCAATTTCAGTGTTTTCGGGCCCAAACTAGTGGCTTTTCATCAGAATCGATGCAGACTCACCCAAAACGTTCGGCTGCACTGGCAGAGTCCCGGCACGCACCGCACATGCATTTTTCATGTGTTTCTGTCAATTTCAGTGTTTTCGGGCCCAAATTAGTGGCTTTTCATCAGAATCGATGCAGACTCACCCAAAACGCTCGGCTGCGCTGGCAGAGTCACGGCGCACACCGTACATGCATTTTCATGTGTTTCTGTCAATTTCAGTGTTATTGGGCCCAAACTAGTGGCTTTTCATCAGAATCGATGCAGACTCACCCAAAACGCTCGGCTGCACCGGCAGAGTCCCGGCACGCACCGCACATGCATTTTTCATGTGTTTCTGTCAATTTCAGTGTTTTCGGGCCCAAACTAGTGGCTTTTCATCAGAATCGATGCAGACTCACCCAAAACGCTCGGCTGCACTGGCAGAGTCCCGGCACGCACCGCACATGCATATTTACTGTGTTTCTTTCAATTTCAGTGTTTTCGGGCCCAAACTAGTGGCTTTTCATCAGAATCGATGCAGACTCACCCAAAACGCTCGGCTGCACCGGCAGAGTCCCGGCACGCACCGCACATGCATATTTACTGTGTTTCTGTCAATTTCAGTGTTTTCGGGCCCAAACTAGTGGCTTTTCATCAAAATCGATGCAGACTCACCCAAAACGTTCGGCTGCACCGGCAGAGTCCCGGCACGCACCGCACATGCATTTTTCATGTGTTTCTGTCAATTTCAGTGTTTTCGGGCCCAAACTAGTCGCTTTTCATCAGAATCGATGCAGACTCACCCACAATGCTCGGCTGCACCGGCAGAGTCCCGGCACGCACCGCACATGCATTTTTCATGTGTTTCTGTCAATTTCAGTGTTTTCGGGCCCAAACTAGTGGCTTTTCATCAAAATTGATGCAGACTCACCCAAAACGCTCGGCTGCACCGGCAGAGTCCCGGCACGCACCGCACATGCATTTTTCATGTGTTTCTGTCAATTTCAGTGTTTTCGGGCCCAAACTAGTGGCTTTTCATCAGAATCGATGCAGACTCACCCAAAACGCTGGGCTGCACCGGCAGAGTCCCGGCACGCACCGCACATGCATTTTTCATGTGTTTCTGTCAATTTCAGTGTTTTCGGGCCCAAACTAGTCGCTCTTTATCAGAATCGATGCAGACTCACCCAAAAAGTTCGGCTGCACTGGCAGAGTCCCGACACTCACCACACATGCAGTTTTTCCTGTGTTTCTGTCAATTTCAGTGTTTTCGGGCCCAAACTAGTGGCTTTTCATCAGAATCGATGCAGACTCACCCAAAACGCTTGGCTGCACCGGCAGAGTCCCGGCACGCACCGCACATGCATTTTTCATGTGTTTCTGTCAATTTCAGTGTTTTCGGGCCCAAACTAGTGGCTTTTCATCAGAATCGATGCAGACTCACACAAAACGCTCGGCTGCACTGGCAGAGTCCCGGCACGCACCGCACATGCATTTTTCATGTGTTTCTGTCAATTTCAGTGTTTTCGGGCCCAAACTAGTCGCTCTTCATCAGAATCGATGCAGACACACCCAAAACGCTGGGCTGCACCGGCAGAGTCCCGGCACGCACCGCACATACAGTTTTTCCTGTTTTTCTGTCAAATTCAGTGTTTTCGGGCCCAAACTAGTGGCTTTTCATCAGAATCGATGCAGACTCACCCAAAACGCTCGGCTGCACCGGCAGAGTCCCGGCACGCACCGCACATGCATTTTTCATGTGTTTCTGTCAATTTCAGTGTTTTCGGGCCCAAACTAGTCGCTCTTCATCAGAATCGATGCAGACACACCCAAAACGCTGGGCTGCACCGGCAGAGTCCCGGCACGCACCGCACATACAGTTTTTCCTGTGTTTCTGTCAAATTCAGTGTTTTCGGGCCCAAACTAGTGGCTTTTCATCAGAATCGATGCAGACTCACCCAAAACGCTCGGCTATACCGGCAGAGTCCCGGCACGCACCGCACATGCAGTTTTTCATGTGTTTCTGTCAATTTCAGTGTTTTCGGGCCCAAACTAGTGGCTTTTCATCAGAATCGATGCAGACTCACCCAAAACGCTCGGCTGCACCGGCAGAGTCCCGGCACGCACCGCACATGCATTTTTCATGTGTTTCTGCCAATTTCAGTGTTTTCGGGCCCAAACTAGTGGCTTTTCATCAGAATCGATGCAGACTCACCCAAAACGCTCGGCTGCACCGGCAGAGTCCCGGCACGCACCGCACATGCATTTTTCATGTGTTTCTGTCAATTTCAGTGTTTTCGGGCCCAAACTAGTGGCTTTTCATCAGAATCGATGCAGACTCACCCAAAACGCTCGGCTGCACCGGCAGAGTCCCGGCACGCACCGCACATGCATTTTTCATGTGTTTCTGTCAATTTCAGTGTTTTCGGGCCCAAACTAGTCGCTCTTCATCAGAATCGATGCAGACTCACCCAAAAAGCTCGGCTGCACCGGCAGAGTCCTGGCACGCACCGCACATGCAGTTTTTCCTGTGTTTCTGTCAATTTCAGTGTTTTCGGGCCCAAACTAGTGGCTTTTCATCAGAATCGATGCAGACTCACCCAAAACGCTCGGCTGCACCGGCAGAGTCCCGGCACGCACCGCACATGCATTTTTCATGTGTTTCTGTCAATTTCAGTGTTTTCGGGCCCAAACTAGTTGCTCTTCATCAGAATCGATGCAGACTCACCCAAAAAGCTCGGCTGCACTGGCAGAGTCCAGGCACGCACCGCATATGCAGTTTTTCCTGTGTTTCTGTCAACTTCAGTGTTTTCGGGCCCAAACTAGTGGCTTTTCATCAGAATCGATGCAGACTCACCCAAAACGCTCGGCTGCACCGGCAGAGTCCCGGCACGCACCGCACATGCATTTTTCATGTGTTTCTGTCAATTTCAGTGTTTTCGGGCCCAAACTAGTGGCTTTTCATCAGAATCGATGCAGACTCACCCAAAACGCTCGGCTGCACCGGCAGAGTCCCGGCACGCACCGCACATGCATTTTTCATGTGTTTCTGTCAATTTCAGTGTTATTGGGCCCAAACTAGTGGCTTTTCATCAGAACCGATGCAGACTCACCCAAAAGGCTCGGCTGCGCTGGCAGGGTCACGGCGCACGCCGTACATGCATTTTTCATGTGTTTCTGTCAATTTCAGTGTTTTCGGGCCCAAACTAGTGGCTTTTCATCAGAATCGATGCAGACTCACCCAAAACGCTCGGCTGCACCGGCAGAGTCCCGGCACGCACCGCACATGCATTTTTCATGTGTTTCTGTCAATTTCAGTGTTTTCGGGCCCAAACTAGTGGCTTTTCATCAGAATCGATGCAGACTCACCCAAAACGCTCGGCTGCACCGGCAGAGTCCCGGCACGCACCGCACATGCATTTTTCATGTGTTTCTGTCAATTTCAGTGTTTTCGGGCCCAAACTAGTGGCTTTTCATCAGAATCGATGCAGACTCACCCAAAACGCTCGGCTGCACCGGCAGAATCACGGCTCACACCGTACATGCATTTTCATGTGTTTCTGTCAATTTCAGTGTTATTGGGCCCAAACTAGTGGCTTTTCATCAGAATCGATGCAGACTCACCCAAAACACTCGGCTGCACCGGCAGAGTCCCGGCACGCACCGCACATGCATTTTTCATGTGTTTCTGTCAATTTCAGTGTTTTCGGGCCCAAACTAGTGGCTTTTCATCAGAATCGATGCAGACTCACCCAAAACGCTCGGCTGCACTGGCAGAGTCCCGGCACGCACCGCACATGCATTTTTCCTGTGTTTCTGTCAATTTCAGTGTTTTCGGGCCCAAACTAGTGGCTTTTCATCAGAATCGATGCAGACTCACCCAAAACGCTCGGCTGCACTGGCAGAGTCCGGGCACGCACCGCACATGCATTTTTCATGTGTTTCTGTCAATTTCAGTGTTTTCGGGCCCAAATTAGTGGCTTTTCATCAGAATCGATGCAGACTCACCCAAAGGGCTCGGCTGCGCTGGCAGAGTCACGGCGCACACCGTACATGCATTTTCATGTGTTTTTGTCAATTTCAGTGTTTTCGGGCCCAAACTAGTGGCTTTTCATCAGAACCGATGCAGACTCACCCAAAACGCTCGGCTGCGCTGGCAGGGTCACGGCGCACGCCGTACATGCATTTTCATGTGTTTCTGTCAATTTCAGTGTTATTGGGCCCAAACTAGTGGCTTTTCATCAGAACCAATGCAGACTCACCCAAAAGGCTCGGCTGCACTGGCAGGGTCACGGCGCAAGCCGTACATGCATTTTCATGTGTTTCTGTCAATTTCAGTGTTATTGGGCCCAAACTAGTGGCTTTTCATCAGAACCGATGCAGACTCACCCTAAAGGCTCGGCTGCACTGGCAGAGTCCCGGCACGCACCGCACATGCATTTTTCATGTGTTTCTGTCAATTTCAATCTTTTCGGGCCCAAACTAGTGGCTTTTCATCAGAATCGATGCAGACTCACCCAAAACGCTCGGCTGCACTGGCAGAGTCCCGGCACGCACCGCACATGCATTTTTCATGTGTTTCTGTCAATTTCAGTGTTTTCGGGCCCAAACTAGTGGCTTTTCATCAGAATCGATGCAGACTCACCCAAAACGCTCGGCTGCACCGGCAGAGTCCTGGCACGCACCGCACATGCATTTTTCATGTGTTTCGGTCAATTTCAGTGTTTTCGGGCCCAAACTAGTGGCTTTTCATCAGAATCGATGCAGACTCACCCAAAACGCTCGGCTGCACCGGCAGAGTCACGGCTCACACCGTACATGCATATTCATGTGTTTCTGTCAATTTCAGTGTTATTGGGCCCAAACTAGTGGCTTTTCATCAGAATCGATGCAGACTCACCCAAAACACTCGGCTGCACCGGCAGAGTCCCGGCACGCACCGCACATGCATTTTTCATGTGTTTCTGTCAATTTCAGTGTTTTCGGGCCCAAACTAGTGGCTTTCCATCAGAATCGATGCAGACTCACCCAAAACGCTCGGCTGCACCGGCAGAGTTCCGGCACGCACCGCACATGCATTTTTCATGTGTTTCTGTCAATTTCAGTGTTTTCGGGCCCAAACTAGTGGCTTTTCATCAGAATCGATGCAGCCTCACCCAAAACGCTCGGCTGCACCGGCAGAGTCCCGGCACGCACCGCACATGCATTTTTCATGTGTTACTGTCAATTTCAGTGTTTTCGGGCCAAAACTAGTGGCTTTTCATCAGAATCGATGCAGACTCACCCAAAACACTCGGCTGCACCGGCAGAGTCCCGGCACGCACCGCACATGCATTTTTCATGTGTTTCTGTCAATTTCAGTGTTTTCGGGCCCAAACTAGTGGCTTTTCATCAGAATCGATGCAGACTCACCCAAAACGCTCGGCTGCACCGGCAGAGTCCCGGCACGCACCGCACATGCATTTTTCATGTGTTTCTGTCAATTTCAGTGTTTTCGGGCCCAAACTAGTGGCTTTTCATCAGAATCGATGCAGACTCACCCAAAACGCTCGGCTGCACCGGCAGAGTCCCGGCACGCACCGCACATGCATTTTTCATGTGTTTCTGTCAATTTCAGTGTTTTCGGGCCCAAACTAGTGGCTTTTCATCAGAATCGATGCAGACTCACCCAAAACGCTCGGCTGCACCGGCAGAGTCCCGGCACGCACCGCACATGCATTTTTCATGTGTTTCTGTCAATTTCAGTGTTTTCGGGCCCAAACTAGTGGCTTTTCATCAGAATCGATGCAGACTCACCCAAAACGCTCGGCTGTACCGGCAGAGCCCCGGCACGCACCGCACATGCATTTTTCATGTGTTTCTGTCAATTTCAATCTTTTCGGGCCCAAACTAGTGGCTTTTCATCAGAATCGATGCAGACTCACCCAAAACGCTCGGCTGCGCTGGCAGGGTCACGGCGCATGCCGTACATGCATTTTCATGTGTTTCTGTCAATTTCAGTGTTATTGGGCCCAAACTAGTGGCTTTTCATCAGAACCGATGCAGACTCACCCAAAAGGCTCGGCTGCGCTGGCAGGGTCACGGCGCACGCCGTACATGCATTTTCATGTGTTTCTGTCAATTTCAGTGTTATTGGGCCCAAACTAGTGGCTTTTCATCAGAACCGATGCAGACTCACCCAAAAGGCTCGGCTGCGCTGGCAGGGTCACGGCGCACGCCGTACATGCATTTTCATGTGTTTCTGTCAATTTAATTGTTATTGGGCCCAAACTAGTGGCTTTTCATCAGAATCGATGCAGACTCACCCGAAAGGCTCGGCTGCGCTGGCAGGGTCACGGCACGCACCGCACATGCATTTTCATGTGTTTCTGTCAATTTCAGTGTTATTGGGCCCAAACTAGTGGCTTTTCATCAGAACCGATGCAGACTCACCCAACAGGCTCGGCTGTGCTGGCAGGGTCACGGCGCACACCGTACATGCATTTTCATGTGTTTCCGTCAATTTCAGTTTTATTGGGCCCAAACTAGTGGCTTTTCATCAGAACCGATGCAGACTCACCCTAAAGGCTCGGCTGCACTGGCAGGGTCACGGCGCAAGCCATACATGCATTTTCATGTGTTTCTGTCAATTTCAGTGTTATTGGGCCCAAACTAGTGGCTTTTCATCAGAACCGATGCAGACTCACCCTAAAGGCTCGGCTGCACTGGCAGAGTCCCGGCACGCACCGCACATGCATTTTTCATGTGTTTCTGTCAATTTCAATCTTTTCGGGCCCAAACTAGTGGCTTTTCATCAGAATCGATGCAGACTCACCCAAAACGCTCGGCTGCACTGGCAGAGTCCCGGCACGCACCGCACATGCATTTTTCATGTGTTTCTGTCAATTTCAGTGTTTTCGGGCCCAAACTAGTGGCTTTTCATCAGAATCGATGCAGACTCACCCAAAACGCTCGGCTGCACCGGCAGAGTCCTGGCACGCACCGCACATGCATTTTTCATGTGTTTCGGTCAATTTCAGTGTTTTCGGGCCCAAACTAGTGGCTTTTCATCAGAATCGATGCAGACTCACCCAAAACGCTCGGCTGCACCGGCAGAGTCACGGCTCACACCGTACATGCATATTCATGTGTTTCTGTCAATTTCAGTGTTATTGGGCCCAAACTAGTGGCTTTTCATCAGAATCGATGCAGACTCACCCAAAACACTCGGCTGCACCGGCAGAGTCCCGGCACGCACCGCACATGCATTTTTCATGTGTTTCTGTCAATTTCAGTGTTTTCGGGCCCAAACTAGTGGCTTTCCATCAGAATCGATGCAGACTCACCCAAAACGCTCGGCTGCACCGGCAGAGTTCCGGCACGCACCGCACATGCATTTTTCATGTGTTTCTGTCAATTTCAGTGTTTTCGGGCCCAAACTAGTGGCTTTTCATCAGAATCGATGCAGACTCACCCAAAACGCTCGGCTGCACCGGCAGAGTCCCGGCACGCACCGCACATGCATTTTTCATGTGTTACTGTCAATTTCAGTGTTTTCGGGCCAAAACTAGTGGCTTTTCATCAGAATCGATGCAGACTCACCCAAAACACTCGGCTGCACCGGCAGAGTCCCGGCACGCACCGCACATGCATTTTTCATGTGTTTCTGTCAATTTCAGTGTTTTCGGGCCCAAACTAGTGGCTTTTCATCAGAATCGATGCAGACTCACCCAAAACGCTCGGCTGCACCGGCAGAGTCCCGGCACGCACCGCACATGCATTTTTCATGTGTTTCTGTCAATTTCAGTGTTTTCGGGCCCAAACTAGTGGCTTTTCATCAGAATCGATGCAGACTCACCCAAAACGCTCGGCTGCACCGGCAGAGTCCCGGCACGCACCGCACATGCATTTTTCATGTGTTTCTGTCAATTTCAGTGTTTTCGGGCCCAAACTAGTGGCTTTTCATCAGAATCGATGCAGACTCACCCAAAACGCTCGGCTGTACCGGCAGAGCCCCGGCACGCACCGCACATGCATTTTTCATGTGTTTCTGTCAATTTCAATCTTTTCGGGCCCAAACTAGTGGCTTTTCATCAGAATCGATGCAGACTCACCCAAAACGCTCGGCTGCGCTGGCAGGGTCACGGCGCATGCCGTACATGCATTTTCATGTGTTTCTGTCAATTTCAGTGTTATTGGGCCCAAACTAGTGGCTTTTCATCAGAACCGATGCAGACTCACCCAAAAGGCTCGGCTGCGCTGGCAGGGTCACGGCGCACGCCGTACATGCATTTTCATGTGTTTCTGTCAATTTCAGTGTTATTGGGCCCAAACTAGTGGCTTTTCATCAGAACCGATGCAGACTCACCCAAAAGGCTCGGCTGCGCTGGCAGGGTCACGGCGCACGCCGTACATGCATTTTCATGTGTTTCTGTCAATTTAATTGTTATTGGGCCCAAACTAGTGGCTTTTCATCAGAATCGATGCAGACTCACCCGAAAGGCTCGGCTGCGCTGGCAGGGTCACGGCACGCACCGCACATGCATTTTCATGTGTTTCTGTCAATTTCAGTGTTATTGGGCCCAAACTAGTGGCTTTTCATCAGAACCGATGCAGACTCACCCAACAGGCTCGGCTGCGCTGGCAGGGTCACGGCGCACACCGTACATGCATTTTCATGTGTTTCCGTCAATTTCAGTTTTATTGGGCCCAAACTAGTGGCTTTTCATCAGAACCGATGCAGACTCACCCAAAACGCTCGGCTGCACTGGCAGAGCCCCGGCACGCACCGCACATGCATTTTTCATGTGTTTCTGCCAATTTCAGTGTTTTCTGGCCCAAACTAGTGGCTTTTCATCAGAATCGATGCAGACTCACCTAAGACGCTCGGCTGCACTGGCAGAGTCCCGGCACGCACCGCACATGCATTTTTCCTGTGTTTCTGTCAATTTCAGTGTTTTCGGGCCCAAACTAGTGGCTTTTCATCAGAATCGATGCAGACTCACCCAAAAGGCTCGGCTGCGCTGGCAGGGTCACGGCGCACACCGTACATGCATTTTCATGTGTTTCTGTCAATTTCAGTGTTATTGGGCCCAAACCAGTGGTTTTTAATCAGAACCGATGCAGACTCACCCAAAACGCTCGGCTGCGCTGTCAGGGTCACGGCGCACGCCGTACATGTATTTTCATGTGTTTCTGTCAATTTCAGTGTTATTGGGCCCAAACTAGTGGCTTTTCATCAGAACCGATGCAGACTCACCCAAAAGGCTCGGCTGCGCTGGCAGGGTCACGGCGCACGCCGTACATGCATTTTCATGTGTTTCTGTCAATTTCAGTGTTATTGGGCCCAAACTAGTGGCTTTTCATCAGAACCGATGCAGACTCACCCAAAAGGCTTGGCTGCGCTGGCATGGTCACGGCGCAAGCCGTACATGCATTTTCATGTGTTTCTGTCAATTTCAGTGTTTTCGGGCCCAAACTAGTGGCTTTCCATCAGAATCGATGCAGACTCACCCAAAACGCTCGGCTGCACCGGCAGAGTTCCGGCACGCACCGCACATGCATTTTTCATGTGTTTCTGTCAATTTCAGTGTTTTCGGGCCCAAACTAGTGGCTTTTCATCAGAATCGATGCAGACTCACCCAAAACGCTCGGCTGCACCGGCAGAGTCCCGGCACGCACCGCACATGCATTTTTCATGTGTTACTGTCAATTTCAGTGTTTTCGGGCCAAAACTAGTGGCTTTTCATCAGAATCGATGCAGACTCACCCAAAACACTCGGCTGCACCGGCAGAGTCCCGGCACGCACTGCACATGCATTTTTCATGTGTTTCTGTCAATTTCAGTGTTTTCGGGCCCAAACTAGTGGCTTTTCATCAGAATCGATGCAGACTCACCCAAAACGCTCGGCTGCACCGGCAGAGTCCCGGCACGCACCGCACATGCATTTTTCATGTGTTTCTGTCAATTTCAGTGTTTTCGGGCCCAAACTAGTGGCTTTTCATCAGAATCGATGCAGACTCACCCAAAACGCTCGGCTGCACCGGCAGAGTCCCGGCACGCACCGCACATGCATTTTTCATGTGTTTCTGTCAATTTCAGTGTTTTCGGGCCCAAACTAGTGGCTTTTCATCAGAATCGATGCAGACTCACCCAAAAGGCTCGGCTGCGCTGGCAGGGTCACGGCGCACACCGTACATGCATTTTCATGTGTTTCTGTCAATTTCAGTGTTATTGGGCCCAAACCAGTGGTTTTTAATCAGAACCGATGCAGACTCACCCAAAACGCTCGGCTGCGCTGTCAGGGTCACGGCGCACGCCGTACATGTATTTTCATGTGTTTCTGTCAATTTCAGTGTTATTGGGCCCAAACTAGTGGCTTTTCATCAGAACCGATGCAGACTCACCCAAAAGGCTCGGCTGCGCTGGCAGGGTCACGGCGCACGCCGTACATGCATTTTCATGTGTTTCTGTCAATTTCAGTGTTATTGGGCCCAAACTAGTGGCTTTTCATCAGAACCGATGCAGACTCACCCAAAAGGCTTGGCTGCGCTGGCATGGTCACGGCGCAAGCCGTACATGCATTTTCATGTGTTTCTGTCAATTTCAGTGTTTTCGGGCCCAAACTAGTGGCTTTCCATCAGAATCGATGCAGACTCACCCAAAACGCTCGGCTGCACCGGCAGAGTTCCGGCACGCACCGCACATGCATTTTTCATGTGTTTCTGTCAATTTCAGTGTTTTCGGGCCCAAACTAGTGGCTTTTCATCAGAATCGATGCAGACTCACCCAAAACGCTCGGCTGCACCGGCAGAGTCCCGGCACGCACCGCACATGCATTTTTCATGTGTTACTGTCAATTTCAGTGTTTTCGGGCCAAAACTAGTGGCTTTTCATCAGAATCGATGCAGACTCACCCAAAACACTCGGCTGCACCGGCAGAGTCCCGGCACGCACTGCACATGCATTTTTCATGTGTTTCTGTCAATTTCAGTGTTTTCGGGCCCAAACTAGTGGCTTTTCATCAGAATCGATGCAGACTCACCCAAAACGCTCGGCTGCACCGGCAGAGTCCCGGCACGCACCGCACATGCATTTTTCATGTGTTTCTGTCAATTTCAGTGTTTTCGGGCCCAAACTAGTGGCTTTTCATCAGAATCGATGCAGACTCACCCAAAACGCTCGGCTGCACCGGCAGAGTCCCGGCACGCACCGCACATGCATTTTTCATGTGTTTCTGTCAATTTCAGTGTTTTCGGGCCCAAACTAGTGGCTTTTCATCAGAATCGATGCAGACTCACCCAAAACGCTCGGCTGCACCGGCAGAGTCCCGGCACGCACCGCACATGCATTTTTCATGTGTTTCTGTCAATTTCAGTGTTTTCGGGCCCAAACTAGTGGCTTTTCATCAGAATCGATGCAGACTCACCCAAAACGCTCGGCTGTACCGGCAGAGCCCCGGCACGCACCGCACATGCATTTTTCATGTGTTTCTGTCAATTTCAATCTTTTCGGGCCCAAACTAGTGGCTTTTCATCAGAATCGATGCAGACTCACCCAAAACGCTCGGCTGCGCTGGCAGGGTCACGGCGCATGCCGTACATGCATTTTCATGTGTTTCTGTCAATTTCAGTGTTATTGGGCCCAAACTAGTGGCTTTTCATCAGAACCGATGCAGACTCACCCAAAAGGCTCGGCTGCGCTGGCAGGGTCACGGCGCACGCCGTACATGCATTTTCATGTGTTTCTGTCAATTTCAGTGTTATTGGGCCCAAACTAGTGGCTTTTCATCAGAACCGATGCAGACTCACCCAAAAGGCTCGGCTGCGCTGGCAGGGTCACGGCGCACGCCGTACATGCATTTTCATGTGTTTCTGTCAATTTAATTGTTATTGGGCCCAAACTAGTGGCTTTTCATCAGAATCGATGCAGACTCACCCGAAAGGCTCGGCTGCGCTGGCAGGGTCACGGCACGCACCGCACATGCATTTTCATGTGTTTCTGTCAATTTCAGTGTTATTGGGCCCAAACTAGTGGCTTTTCATCAGAACCGATGCAGACTCACCCAACAGGCTCGGCTGCGCTGGCAGGGTCACGGCGCACACCGTACATGCATTTTCATGTGTTTCCGTCAATTTCAGTTTTATTGGGCCCAAACTAGTGGCTTTTCATCAGAACCGATGCAGACTCACCCAAAACGCTCGGCTGCACTGGCAGAGCCCCGGCACGCACCGCACATGCATTTTTCATGTGTTTCTGCCAATTTCAGTGTTTTCTGGCCCAAACTAGTGGCTTTTCATCAGAATCGATGCAGACTCACCTAAGACGCTCGGCTGCACTGGCAGAGTCCCGGCACGCACCGCACATGCATTTTTCCTGTGTTTCTGTCAATTTCAGTGTTTTCGGGCCCAAACTAGTGGCTTTTCATCAGAATCGATGCAGACTCACCCAAAAGGCTCGGCTGCGCTGGCAGGGTCACGGCGCACACCGTACATGCATTTTCATGTGTTTCTGTCAATTTCAGTGTTATTGGGCCCAAACCAGTGGTTTTTAATCAGAACCGATGCAGACTCACCCAAAACGCTCGGCTGCGCTGTCAGGGTCACGGCGCACGCCGTACATGTATTTTCATGTGTTTCTGTCAATTTCAGTGTTATTGGGCCCAAACTAGTGGCTTTTCATCAGAACCGATGCAGACTCACCCAAAAGGCTCGGCTGCGCTGGCAGGGTCACGGCGCACGCCGTACATGCATTTTCATGTGTTTCTGTCAATTTCAGTGTTATTGGGCCCAAACTAGTGGCTTTTCATCAGAACCGATGCAGACTCACCCAAAAGGCTTGGCTGCGCTGGCATGGTCACGGCGCAAGCCGTACATGCATTTTCATGTGTTTCTGTCAATTTCAGTGTTTTTGGGCCCAAACTAGTGGCTTTTCATCAGAACCGATGCAGACTCACCCAAAAGGCTCGGCTGCGCTGACAGAGTCACGACGCACGCCGTACATGCATTTTCATGTGTTTCTGTCAATTTCAGTGTTATTGGGCCCAAACTAGTGGCTTTTCATCAGAACCGATGCAGACTCACCCAAAAGGCTCGGCTGCGCAGGGTCACGGCGCACGCCGTACATGCATTTTCATGTGTTTCTGTCAATTTCAGTGTTATTGGGCCCAAACTAGTGGCTTTTCATCAGAACCGATGCAGACTCACCCAAAAGGCTCGGCTGCGCTGGCAGGGTCACGGCGCACGCCGTACATGCATTTTCATGTGTTTCTGTCAATTTCAGTGTTATTGGGCCCAAACTAGTGGCTTTTCATCAGAACCGATGCAGACTCACCCCAAAGGCTCGGCTGCGCTGGCATGGTCACGGCACAAGCCGTACATGCATTTTCATGTGTTTCTGTCAATTTCAGTGTTTTCGGGCCCAAACTAGTGGCTTTTCATCAGAATCGATGCAGACTCACCCAAAACGCTCGGCTGCACCGGCAGAGTACCGGCACGCACCGCACATGCATTTTTCATGTGTTTCTGTCAATTTCAGTGTTTTCGGGCCCAAACTAGTGGCTTTTCATCAGAATCGATGCAGACTCACCCAAAACGCTCGGCTGCACCGGCAGAGTTCCGGCACGCACCGCACATGCATTTTTCATGTGTGTCTGTCAATTTCAGTGTTTTCGGGCCCAAACTAGTGGCTTTTCATCAGAATCGTTGCAGACTCACCCAATACGCTCGGCTGCACCGGCAGAGTCCCGGCACGCACCGCACATGCATTTTTCATGTGTTTCTGTCAATTTCAGTGTTTTCGGGGCAAACTAGTGGCTTTTCATCAGAATCGATGCAGACTCACCCAAAACGCTCGGCTGCACCGGCAGAGTCCCGGCACGCACCGCACATGCATTTTTCATGTGTTTCTGTCAATTTCAGTGTTTTTCGGGCCCAAACTAGTGGCTTTTCATCAGAATCGATGCAGACTCACCCAAGACGCTCGGCTGCACATGCAGAGTCCCGGCACGCACCGCACATGCATTTTTCCTGTGTTTCTGTCAATTTCAGTGTTTTCGGGCCCAAACTAGTGGCTTTTCATCAGAATTGATGCAGACTCACCCAAAACGTTCGGCTGCGCTAGCAGAGTCCCGGCACGCACCGCACATGCATTTTTCCTGTATTTCTGTCAATTTCAGTGTTTTCGGGCCCAAACTAGTGGCTTTTCATCAGAATCGATGCAGACTCACCCTAAAGGCTCGGCTGCGCTGGCAGGGTCACAGCGCACGCCGTACATGCATTTTCATGTGTTTCTGTCAATTTCAGTGTTATTGGGCCCAAACTAGTGGCTTTTCATCAGAACCGATGCAGACTCACCCAACAGGCTCGGCTGCGCTGGCAGGGTCACGGCGCACACCGTACATGCATTTTCATGTGTTTCTGTCAATTTCAGTGTTATTGGGCCCAAACTAGTGGCTTTTCATCAGAACCGATGCAGACTCACCCAAAAGGCTCGGCTGCGCTGGCAGGGTCACGGCGCACGCCGTACATGCATTTTCATGTGTTTCTGTCAATTTCAGTGTTATTGGGCCCAAACTAGTGGCTTTTCATCAGAACTGATGCAGACTCACCCAAAAGGCTCGGCTGCGCTGGCAGGGTCACGGCGCACGCCGTACATGCATTTTCATGTGTTTCTGTCAATTTCAGTGTTATTGGGCCCAAACTAGTGGCTTTTCATCAGAATCGATGCAGACTCACCCCAAAACGCTCGGCTGCACCGGCAGAGTCCCGGCACGCACCGCACATGCATTTTTCATGTGTTTCTGTCAATTTCAGTGTTTTCGGGCCCAAACTAGTGGCTTTTCATCAGAATCGATGCAGACTCACCCAAAACGCTCGGCTGCACCGGCAGAGTCCCGGCACGCACCGCACATGCATTTTTCATGTGTTTCTGTCAATTTCAGTGTTTTTCGGGCCCAAACTAGTGGCTTTTCATCAGAATCGATGCAGACTCACCCAAGACGCTCGGCTGCACATGCAGAGTCCCGGCACGGACCGCACATGCATTTTTCCTGTGTTTCTGTCAATTTCAGTGTTTTCGGGCCCAAACTAGTGGCTTTTCATCAGAATTGATGCAGACTCACCCAAAACGTTCGGCTGCATTGGCAGAGTCCCGGCACGCACCGCACATGCATTTTTCCTGTGTTTCTGTCAATTTCAGTGTTTTCGGGCCCAAACTAGTGGCTTTTCATCAGAATCGATGCAGACTCACCCTAAAGGCTCGGCTGCGCTGGCAGGGTCACAGCGCACGCCGTACATGCATTTTCATGTGTTTCTGTCAATTTCAGTGTTATTGGGCCCAAACTAGTGGCTTTTCATCAGAACCGATGCAGACTCACCCAACAGGCTCGGCTGCGCTGGCAGGGTCACGGCGCACACCGTACATGCATTTTCATGTGTTTCTGTCAATTTCAGTGTTATTGGGCCCAAACTAGTGGCTTTTCATCAGAACCGATGCAGACTCACCCAAAAGGCTCGGCTGCGCTGGCAGGGTCACGGCGCACGCCGTACATGCATTTTCATGTGTTTCTGTCAATTTCAGTGTTATTGGGCCCAAACTAGTGGCTTTTCATCAGAATCGATGCAGACTCACCCAAAAGGCTCGGCTGCACATGCAGAGTCCCGGCACGCACCGCACATGCATTTTTCATGTGTTTCTGTCAATTTCAGTGTTTTCGGGCCCAAACTAGTGGCTTTTCATCAGAATCGATGCAGACTCACCCAAAACGCTCGGCTGCACCGGCAGAGTCCCGGCACGCACCGCACATGCATTTTTCATGTGTTTCTGTCAATTTCAGTGTTTTCGGGCCCAAACTAGTGGCTTTTCATCAGAATCGATGCAGACTCACCCAAAACGCTCGGCTGCACCGGCAGAGTCCCGGCACGCACCGCACATGCATTTTTCATGTGTTTCTGTCAATTTCAGTGTTTTTCGGGCCCAAACTAGTGGCTTTTCATCAGAATCGATGCAGACTCACCCAAAACGCTCGGCTGCACCGGCAGAGTCCCGGCACGCACCGCACATGCATTTTTCATGTGTTTCTGTCAATTTCAGTGTTTTCGGGCCCAAACTAGTGGCTTTTCATCAGAATCGATGCAGACTCACCCAAAACGCTCGGCTGCACCGGCAGAGTCCCGGCACGCACCGCACATGCATTTTTCATGTGTTTCTGTCAATTTCAGTGTTTTCGGGCCCAAACTAGTGGCTTTTCATCAGAATCGATGCAGACTCACCCAAAACGCTCGGCTGCACCGGCAGAGTCCCCGGCACGCATCGCACATGCATTTTTCATGTGTTTCTGTCAATTTCAGTGTTTTCGGGCCCAAACTAGTGGCTTTTCATCAGAATCGATGCAGACTCACCCAAAACGCTCGGCTGCACCGGCAGAGTCCCGGCACGCACCGCACATGCATTTTTCATGTGTTTCTGTCAATTTCAGTGTTTTCGGGCCCAAACTAGTGGCTTTTCATCAGAATCGATGCAGACTCACCCAAAACGCTCGGCTGCGCTGGCAGGGTCACGGCGCATGCCGTACATGCATTTTCATGTGTTTCTGTCAATTTCAGTGTTATTGGGCCCAAACTAGTGGCTTTTCATCAGAACCGATGCAGACTCACCCAAAAGGCTCGGCTGCGCTGGCAGGGTCACGGCGCACGCCGTACATGCATTTTCATGTGTTTCTGTCAATTTCAGTGTTATTGGGCCCAAACTAGTGGCTTTTCATCAGAACCGATGCAGACTCACCCAAAAGGCTCGGCTGCGCTGGCAGGGTCACGGTGCACGCCGTACATGCATTTTCATGTGTTTCTGTCAATTTCATTGTTATTGGGCCCAAACTAGTGGCTTTTCATCAGAATCGATGCAGACTCACCCTAAAGGCTCGGCTGCGCTGGCAGGGTCACGGCACGCACCGCACATGCATTTTCATGTGTTTCTGTCAATTTCAGCGTTATTTGGCCCAAACTAGTGGCTTTTCATCAGAACCGATGCAGACTCACCCAACAGGCTCGGCTGCGCTGGCAGGGTCACGGCGCACACCGTACATGCATTTTCATGTGTTTCTGTCAATTTCAGTGTTATTGGGCCCAAACTAGTGGCTTTTCATCAGAACCGATGCAGACTCACCCAAAACGCTCGGCTGCACTGGTAGAGCCCCGGCACGCACCGCACATGCATTTTTCATGTGTTTCTGCCAATTTCAGTGTTTTCGGGCCCAAACTAGTGGCTTTTCATCAGAATCGATGCAGACTCACCTAAGACGCTCGGCTGCACTGGCAGAGTCCCGGCACGCACCGCACATGCATTTTTCCTGTGTTTCTGTCAATTTCAGTGTTTTCGGGCCCAAACTAGTGGCTTTTCATAAGAATCGATGCAGACTCACCCAAAACGCTCGGCTGCACTGGAAGAGTCCCGGCACGCACCGCACATGCATTTTCATGTGTTTCTGTCAATTTCAGTGTTATTGGGCCCAAACTAGTGGCTTTTCATCAGAACCGATGCAGACTCACCCAAAAGGCTCGGCTGCGCTGGCAGGGTCACGGCGCACACCGTACATGCATTTTCATGTGTTTCTGTCAATTTCAGTGTTATTGGGCCCAAACTAGTGGCTTTTCATCAGAACCGATGCAGACTCACCCAAAAGGCTCGGCTGCGCTGGCAGGGTCACGGCGCACACCGTACATGCATTTTCATGTGTTTCTGTCAATTTCAGTGTTATTGGGCCCAAACTAGTGGCTTTTCATCAGAACCGATGCAGACTCACCCAAAAGGCTCGGCTGCGCTGGCAGGGTCACGGCGCACGCCGTACATGCATTTTCATGTGTTTCTGTCAATTTCAGTGTTATTGGGCCCAAACTAGTGGTTTTTCATCAGAACCGATGCAGACTCACCCAAACGCTCGGCTGCGCTGTCAGGGTCACGGCGCACGCCGTACATGTATTTTCATGTGTTTCTGTCAATTTCAGTGTTATTGGGCCCAAACTACTGGCTTTTCATCAGAACCGATGCAGACTCACCCAAAAGGCTCGGCTGCGCTGGCAGGGTCACGGCGCACGCCGTACATGCATTTTCATGTGTTTCTGTCAATTTCAGTGTTATTGGGCCCAAACTAGTGGCTTTTCATCAGAACCGATGCAGACTCACCCAAAAGGCTTGGTTGCGCTGGCATGGTCACGGCGCAAGCCGTACATGCATTTTCATGTGTTTCTGTCAATTTCAGTGTTTTTGGGCCCAAACTAGTGGCTTTTCATCAGAACCGATGCAGACTCACCCAAAAGGCTCGGCTGCGCTGACAGAGTCACGACGCACGCCGTACATGCATTTTCATGTGTTTCTGTCAATTTCAGTGTTATTGGGCCCAAACTAGTGGCTTTTCATCAGAACCGATGCAGACTAACCCAAAAGGCTCGGCTGCGCAGGGTCACGGCGCACGCCGTACATGCATTTTCATGTGTTTCTGTCAATTTCAGTGTTATTGGGCCCAAACTACTGGCTTTTCATCAGAACCGATACAGACTCACCCAAAAGGCTCGGCTGCGCTGGCAGGGTCACGGCGCACGCCGTACATGCATTTTCATGTGTTTCTGTCAATTTCAGTGTTATTGGGCCCAAACTAGTGGCTTTTCATCAGAACCGATGCAGACTCACCCCAAAAGGCTCGGCTGCGCTGACAGAGTCACGACGCACGCCGTACATGCATTTTCATGTGTTTCTGTCAATTTCAGTGTTATTGGGCCCAAACTAGTGGCTTTTCATCAGAACCGATGCAGACTCACCCAAAAGGCTCGGCTGCGCTGGCAGGGTCACGGCGCACGCCGTACATGCATTTTCATGTGTTTCTGTCAATTTCAGTGTTATTGGGCCCAAACTAGTGGCTTTTCATCAGAACCGATGCAGACTCACCCAAAAGGCACAGCTGCGCTGTCAGGGTCACGGCGCACGCCGTACATGTATTTTCATGTGTTTCTGTCAATTTCAGTGTTATTGGGCCCAAACTAGTGGCTTTTCATCAGAACCGATGCAGACTCACCCAAAAGGCTCGGCTGCGCTGGCATGGTCACGGCGCAAGCCGTACATGCATTTTCATGTGTTTCTGTCAATTTCAGTGTTTTTGGGCCCAAACTAGTGGCTTTTCATCAGAACCGATGCAGACTCACCCAAAAGGCTCGGCTGCGCTGACAGAGTCACGGCGCACGCCGTACATGCATTTTCATGTGTTTCTGTCAATTTCAGTGTTATTGGGCCCAAACTAGTGGCTTTTCATCAGAATCGATGCAGACTCACCCTAAAGGCTCGGCTGCGCTGGAGGGTCACGGCACGCATCGCACATGCATTTTCATGTGTTTCTGTCAATTTCAGTGTTATTGGGCCCAAACTAGTGGCTTTTCATCAGAACCGATGCAGACTCACCCAACAGGCTCGGCTGCGCTGGCAGGGTCACGGCGCACACCGTACATGCATTTTCATGTGTTTCTGTCAATTTCAGTGTTATTGGGCCCAAACTAGTGGCTTTTCATCAGAATCGATGCAGACTCACCAAAACGCTCGGCTGCACTGGCAGAGTCCCGGCACGCACCGCACATGCATTTTTCATGTTGTTTCTGTCAATTTCAGTGTTATTGGGCCCAAACTAGTGGCTTTTCATCAGAACCGATGCAGACTCACCCAAAAGGCTCGGCTGCGCTGGCAGGGTCACGGCGCACGCCGTACATGCATTTTCATGTGTTTCTGTCAATTTCAGTGTTATTGGGCCCAAACTAGTGGCTTTTCATCAGAATCGATGCAGACTCACCCAAAACGCTCGGCTTCACCGGCAGAGTCCCGGCACGCACCGCACATGCATTTTTCATGTGTTTCTGTCAATTTCAGTGTTTTCGGGCCCAAACTAGTGGCTTTTCATCAGAATCGATGCAGACTCACCCAAAACGCTCGGCTGCACCGGCAGAGTCCCGGCACGCACCGCACATGCATTTTTCATGTGTTTCTGTCAATTTCAATCTTTTCGGGCCCAAACTAGTGGCTTTTCATCAGAATCGATGCAGACTCACCCAAAACGCTCGGCTGCGCTGGCAGGGTCACGGCGCACGCCGTACATGCATTTTCATGTGTTTCTGTCCATTTCAGTGTTATTGGGCCCAAACTAGTGGCTTTTCATCAGAACCGATGCAGACTCACCCAAAAGGCTCGGCTGCGCTGGCAGGGTCACGGCGCACGCCGTACATGCATTTTCATGTGTTTCTGTCAATTTCAGTGTTATTGGGCCCAAACTAGTGGCTTTTCATCAGAACCGATGCAGACTCACCCAAAAGGCTCGGCTGCGCTGGCAGGGTCACGGCGCACGCCGTACATGCATTTTCATGTGTTTCTGTCCATTTCAGTGTTATTGGGCCCAAACCAGTGGCTTTTCATCAGAACCGATGCAGACTCACCCAAAAGGCTCGGCTGCGCTGGCAGGGTCACGGCGCACGCCGTACATGCATTTTCATGTGTTTCTGTCAATTTCAGTGTTATTGGGCCCAAACCAGTGGCTTTTCATCAGAACCGATGCAGACTCACCCAACAGGCTCGGCTGCGCTGGCAGGGTCACGGCGCACACCGTACATGCATTTTCATGTGTTTCTGTTAATTTCAGTGTTATTGGGCCCAAACTAATGGCTTTTCATCAGAACCGATGCAGACTCACCCAAAACGCTCGGCTGCACTGGCAGAGCCCCGGCACGCACCGCACATGCATTTTTCATGTGTTTCTGCCAATTTCAGTGTTTTCGGGCCCAAACTAGTGGCTTTTCATCAGAATCGATGCAGACTCACCTAAGACGCTCGGCTGCACTGGCAGAGTCCCGGCACGCACCGCACAAGCATTTTTCATGTGTTTCTTTCAATTTCAGTGTTTTCGGGCCCAAACTAGTGGCTTTTCATCAGAATCGATGCAGACTCACCCAAAACGCTCGGCTGCACTGGCAGAGTCCCGGCACGCACCGCACATGCATTTTCATGTGTTTCTGTCAATTTCAGTGTTATTGGGCCCAAACTAGTGGCTTTTCATCAGAACCGATGCAGACTCACCCAAAAGGCTCGGCTGCGCTGGCAGGGTCACGGCGCACACCGTACATGCATTTTCATGTGTTTCTGTCAATTTCAGTGTTATTGGGCCCAAACTAGTGGCTTTTCATCAGAACCGATGCAGACTCACCCAAAAGGCTCGGCTGCGCTGTCAGGGTCACGGCGCACGCCGTACATGTATTTTCATGTGTTTCTGTCAATTTCAGTGTTATTGGGCCCAAACTAGTGGCTTTTCATCAGAATTGATGCAGACTCACCCAAAAGGCTCGGCTGCGCTGGCATGGTCACGGCGCAAGCCGTACATGCATTTTCATGTGTTTCTGTCAATTTCAGTGTTTTCAGGCCCAAACTAGTGGCTTTTCATCAGAACCGATGCAGACTCACCCAAAAGGCTCGGCTGCGCTGGCATGGTCACGGCGCAAGCCGTACATGCATTTTCATGTGTTTCTGTCAATTTCAGTGTTTTCAGGCCCAAACTAGTGGCTTTTCATCAGAACCGATGCAGACTCACCCAAAAGGCTCGGCTGCGCAGGGTCACGGCGCACGCCGTACATGCATTTTCATGTGTTTCTGTCAATTTCAGTGTTATTGGGCCCAAACCAGTGGCTTTTCATCAGAACCGATGCAGACTCACCCAAAAGGCTCGGCTGCGCTGGCAGGGTCACGGCGCACGCCGTACATGCATTTTCATGTGTTTCTGTCAATTTCAGTGTTATTGGGCCCAAACTAGTGGTTTTTCATCAGAACCGATGCAGACTCACCCCAAAGGCTCGGCTGCGCTGGCATGGTCACGGCACAAGCCGTACATGCATTTTCATGTGTTTCTGTCAATTTCAGTGTTTTTGGGCGCAAACTAGTGGCTTTTCATCAGAACCGATGCAGACTCACCCAAAAGGCTCGGCTGCGTTGGCAGGGTCACGACGCACGCCGTACATGCATTTTCATGTGTTTCTGTCAATTCAGTGTTATTGGGCCCAAATTAGTGGCTTTTCATCAGAACCGATGCAGACTCACCCCAAAGGCTCGGCTGCGCAGGGTCACGGCGCACGCCGTACATGCATTTTCATGTGTTTCTGTCAATTTCAGTGTTATTGGGCCCAAACTAGTGGCTTTTCATCAGAATCGATGCAGACTCACCCAAAACGCTCGGCTGCACTGGCAGAGTCCCGGCACGCACCGCACATGCATTTTTCTTGTGTTTCTTTCAATTTCAGTGTTTTCGGGCCCAAACTAGTGGCTTTTCATCAGAATCGATGCAGACTCACCCAAAACGCTCGGCTGCACTGGCAGAGTCCCGGTACGCACCGCACATGCATTTTTCTTGTGTTTCTTTCAATTTCAGTGTTTTCGGGCCCAAACTAGTGGCTTTTCATCAGAATCGATGCAGACTCACCCAAAACGCTCGGCTGCACTGGCAGAGTCCCGGCACGCACCGCACATGCATTTTTCATGTGTTTCTTTCAATTTCAGTGTTTTCGGGCCCAAACAAGTGGCTTTTCATCAGAATCGATGCAGACTCACCCAAAACGCTCGGCTGCACTGGCAGAGTCCGGGCACGCACCGCATATGCATTTTTCATGTGTTTCTTTCAATTTCAGTGTTTTCGGGCCCAAACTAGTGGCTTTTCATCAGAATCGATACAGACTCACCCAAGACGCTCGGCTGCACATGCAGAGTCCCGGCACGCACCGCACATGCATATTTCCTGTGTTTCTGTCAATTTCAGTGTTTTCGGGCCCAAACTAGTGGCGTTTCATCAGAATCGATGCAGACTCACCCAAAACGCTCGGCTGCACTGGCAGAGTCCCGGCACGCACCGCACATGCATTTTTCATGTGTTTCTTTCAATTTCAGTGTTTTCGGGCCCAAACAAGTGGCTTTTCATCAGAATCGATGCAGACTCACCCAAAACGCTCGGCTGCACTGGCAGAGTCCGGGCACGCACCGCATATGCATTTTTCATGTGTTTCTTTCAATTTCAGTGTTTTCGGGCCCAAACTAGTGGCTTTTCATCAGAATCGATACAGACTCACCCAAGACGCTCGGCTGCACATGCAGAGTCCCGGCACGCACCGCACATGCATATTTCCTGTGTTTCTGTCAATTTCAGTGTTTTCGGGCCCAAACTAGTGGCTTTTCATCAGAATCGATGCAGACTCACCCAAAACGCTCGGCTGCACGGGTAGAGTCCCGGCCCGCACCGCACATGCATTTTTCATGTGTTTCTGTCAATTTCAGTGTTTTCGGGCCCAAACTAGTGGCTTTTCATCAGAATCGATGCAGACTCACCCAAAACGCTCGGCTGCACTGGCAGAGTCCCGGCACGCACCGCACATGCATTTTCATGTGTTTCTGTCAATTTCAGTGTTATTGGGCCCAAACTAGTGGCTTTTCATCAGAACCGATGCAGACTCACCCAAAAGGCTCGGCTGCGCTGGCAGGGTCACGGCGCACACCGTACATGCATTTTCATGTGTTTCTGTCAATTTCAGTGTTATTGGGCCCAAACTAGTGGCTTTTCATCAGAACCGATGCAGACTCACCCAAAAGGCTCGGCTGCGCTGTCAGGGTCACGGCGCACGCCGTACATGTATTTTCATGTGTTTCTGTCAATTTCAGTGTTATTGGGCCCAAACTAGTGGCTTTTCATCAGAACCGATGCAGACTCACCCAAAAGGCTCGGCTGCGCTGGCATGGTCACGGCGCAAGCCGTACATGCATTTTCATGTGTTTCTGTCAATTTCAGTGTTTTCAGGCCCAAACTAGTGGCTTTTCATCAGAACCGATGCAGACTCACCCAAAAGGCTCGGCTGCGCTGGCATGGTCACGGCGCAAGCCGTACATGCATTTTCATGTGTTTCTGTCAATTTGAGTGTTTTCAGGCCCAAACTAGTGGCTTTTCATCAGAACCGATGCAGACTCACCCAAAAGGCTCGGCTGCGCAGGGTCACGGCGCACGCCGTACATGCATTTTCATGTGTTTCTGTCAATTTCAGTGTTATTGGGCCCAAACCAGTGGCTTTTCATCAGAACCGATGCAGACTCACCCAAAAGGCTCGGCTGCGCTGGCAGGGTCACGGCGCACGCCGTACATGCATTTTCATGTGTTTCTGTCAATTTCAGTGTTATTGGGCCCAAACTAGTGGTTTTTCATCAGAACCGATGCAGACTCACCCCAAAGGCTCGGCTGCGCTGGCATGGTCACGGCACAAGCCGTACATGCATTTTCATGTGTTTCTGTCAATTTCAGTGTTTTTGGGCCCAAACTAGTGGCTTTTCATCAGAATCGATGCAGACTCACCCAAAAGGCTCGGCTCCGTTGGCAGGGTCACGACGCACGCCGTACATGCATTTTCATGTGTTTCTGTCAATTTCAGTGTTATTGGGCCCAAATTAGTGGCTTTTCATCAGAACCGATGCAGACTCACCCCAAAGGCTCGGCTGCGCAGGGTCACGGCGCACGCCGTACATGCATTTTCATGTGTTTCTGTCAATTTCAGTGTTATTGGGCCCAAACTAGTGGCTTTTCATCAGAATCGATGCAGACTCACCCAAAACGCTCGGCTGCACTGGCAGAGTCCCGGCACGCACCGCACATGCATTTTTCTTGTGTTTCTTTCAATTTCAGTGTTTTCGGGCCCAAACTAGTGGCTTTTCATCAGAATCGATGCAGACTCACCCAAAACGCTCGGCTGCACTGGCAGAGTCCCGGCACGCACCGCACATGCATTTTTCTTGTGTTTCTTTCAATTTCAGTGTTTTCGGGCCCAAACTAGTGGCTTTTCATCAGAATCGATGCAGACTCACCCAAAACGCTCGGCTGCACTGGCAGAGTCCCGGCACGCACCGCACATGCATTTTTCATGTGTTTCTTTCAATTTCAGTGTTTTCGGGCCCAAACAAGTGGCTTTTCATCAGAATCGATGCAGACTCACCCAAAACGCTCGGCTGCACTGGCAGAGTCCGGGCACGCACCGCATATGCATTTTTCATGTGTTTCTTTCAATTTCAGTGTTTTCGGGCCCAAACTAGTGGCTTTTCATCAGAATCGATACAGATTCACCCAAGACGCTCGGCTGCACATGCAGAGTCCCGGCACGCACCGCACATGCATATTTCCTGTGTTTCTGTCAATTTCAGTGTTTTCGGGCCCAAACTAGTGGCTTTTCATCAGAATCGATGCAGACTCACCCAAAACGCTCGGCTGCACGGGTAGAGTCCCGGCCCGCACCGCACATGCATTTTTCATGTGTTTCTGTCAATTTCAGTGTTTTCGGGCCCAAACTAGTGGCTTTTCATCAGAATCGATGCAGACTCACCCAAAACGCTCGGCTGCACGGGCAGAGTACCGGCACGCACCGCACATACATTTTTCATGTGTTTCTGTCAATTTCAGTGTTTTCGGGCCCAAACTAGTGGCTTTTCATCAGAATCGATGCAGACTCACCCAAAACGCTCAGCTGCACCGGCAGAGTCCCGGCACGCACCGCACATGCATTTTTCATGTGTTTCTGTCAATTTCAGTGTTTCCGGGCCCAAACTAGTGGCTTTTCATCAGAACCGATGCAGACTCACCCAAAACGCTCGGCTGCACTGGCAGAGTCACGGCACGCACCGCATATGCATTTTTCATGTGTTTCTGTCAATTTCAGTGTTTTCGGGCCCAAATTAGTGGCTTTTCATCAGAATCGATGCAGATTCACCCAAAACGCTCGGCTGCGCTGGCAGAGTCACGGCGCACACCGTACATGCATTTTCATGTGTTTCTGTCAATTTCAGTGTTATTGGGCCCAAACTAGTGGCTTTTCATCAGAATCGATGCAGACTCACCCAAAACGCTCGGCTGCACCGGCAGAGTCCCGGCACGCACCGCACATGCATTTTTCATGTGTTTCTGTCAATTTCAGTGTTATTGGGCCCAAACTAGTGGTTTTTCATCAGAACCGATGCAGACTCACCCCAAAGGCTCGGCTGCGCTGGCATGGTCACGGCACAAGCCGTACATGCATTTTCATGTGTTTCTGTCAATTTCAGTGTTTTTGGGCGCAAACTAGTGGCTTTTCATCAGAACCGATGCAGACTCACCCAAAAGGCTCGGCTGCGTTGGCAGGGTCACGACGCACGCCGTACATGCATTTTCATGTGTTTCTGTCAATTTCAGTGTTATTGGGCCCAAATTAGTGGCTTTTCATCAGAACCGATGCAGACTCACCCCAAAGGCTCGGCTGCGCAGGGTCACGGCGCACGCCGTACATGCATTTTCATGTGTTTCTGTCAATTTCAGTGTTATTGGGCCCAAACTAGTGGCTTTTCATCAGAATCGATGCAGACTCACCCAAAACGCTCGGCTGCACTGGCAGAGTCCCGGCACGCACCGCACATGCATTTTTCTTGTGTTTCTTTCAATTTCAGTGTTTTCGGGCCCAAACTAGTGGCTTTTCATCAGAATCGATGCAGACTCACCCAAAAC
Organism: Thunnus thynnus; assembly: GCF_963924715.1. NCBI lineage: Eukaryota > Metazoa > Chordata > Actinopteri > Scombriformes > Scombridae > Thunnus > Thunnus thynnus. The sequence continues at coordinate 12,034 of NW_027095949.1, read as the reverse complement.
GCTCGGCTGCACTGGCAGAGTCCCGGTACGCACCGCACATGCATTTTTCTTGTGTTTCTTTCAATTTCAGTGTTTTCGGGCCCAAACTAGTGGCTTTTCATCAGAATCGATGCAGACTCACCCAAAACGCTCGGCTGCACTGGCAGAGTCCCGGCACGCACCGCACATGCATTTTTCATGTGTTTCTTTCAATTTCAGTGTTTTCGGGCCCAAACAAGTGGCTTTTCATCAGAATCGATGCAGACTCACCCAAAACGCTCGGCTGCACTGGCAGAGTCCGGGCACGCACCGCATATGCATTTTTCATGTGTTTCTTTCAATTTCAGTGTTTTCGGGCCCAAACTAGTGGCTTTTCATCAGAATCGATACAGACTCACCCAAGACGCTCGGCTGCACATGCAGAGTCCCGGCACGCACCGCACATGCATATTTCCTGTGTTTCTGTCAATTTCAGTGTTTTCGGGCCCAAACTAGTGGCTTTTCATCAGAATCGATGCAGACTCACCCAAAACGCTCAGCTGCACTGGCAGAGTCCCGGCACGCACCGCACATGCATTTTTCATGTGTTTCTTTCAATTTCAGTGTTTTCGGGCCCAAACAAGTGGCTTTTCATCAGAATCGATGCAGACTCACCCAAAACGCTCGGCTGCACTGGCAGAGTCCGGGCACGCACCGCATATGCATTTTTCATGTGTTTCTTTCAATTTCAGTGTTTTCGGGCCCAAACTAGTGGCTTTTCATCAGAATCGATACAGACTCACCCAAGACGCTCGGCTGCACATGCAGAGTCCCGGCACGCACCGCACATGCATATTTCCTGTGTTTCTGTCAATTTCAGTGTTTTCGGGCCCAAACTAGTGGCTTTTCATCAGAATCGATGCAGACTCACCCAAAACGCTCGGCTGCACGGGTAGAGTCCCGGCCCGCACCGCACATGCATTTTTCATGTGTTTCTGTCAATTTCAGTGTTTTCGGGCCCAAACTAGTGGCTTTTCATCAGAATCGATGCAGACTCACCCAAAACGCTCGGCTGCACTGGCAGAGTCCCGGCACGCACCGCACATGCATTTTCATGTGTTTCTGTCAATTTCAGTGTTATTGGGCCCAAACTAGTGGCTTTTCATCAGAACCGATGCAGACTCACCCAAAAGGCTCGGCTGCGCTGGCAGGGTCACGGCGCACACCGTACATGCATTTTCATGTGTTTCTGTCAATTTCAGTGTTATTGGGCCCAAACTAGTGGCTTTTCATCAGAACCGATGCAGACTCACCCAAAAGGCTCGGCTGCGCTGTCAGGGTCACGGCGCACGCCGTACATGTATTTTCATGTGTTTCTGTCAATTTCAGTGTTATTGGGCCCAAACTAGTGGCTTTTCATCAGAACCGATGCAGACTCACCCAAAAGGCTCGGCTGCGCTGGCATGGTCACGGCGCAAGCCGTACATGCATTTTCATGTGTTTCTGTCAATTTCAGTGTTTTCAGGCCCAAACTAGTGGCTTTTCATCAGAACCGATGCAGACTCACCCAAAAGGCTCGGCTGCGCTGGCATGGTCACGGCGCAAGCCGTACATGCATTTTCATGTGTTTCTGTCAATTTCAGTGTTTTCAGGCCCAAACTAGTGGCTTTTCATCAGAACCGATGCAGACTCACCCAAAAGGCTCGGCTGCGCAGGGTCACGGCGCACGCCGTACATGCATTTTCATGTGTTTCTGTCAATTTCAGTGTTATTGGGCCCAAACCAGTGGCTTTTCATCAGAACCGATGCAGACTCACCCAAAAGGCTCGGCTGCGCTGGCAGGGTCACGGCGCACGCCGTACATGCATTTTCATGTGTTTCTGTCAATTTCAGTGTTATTGGGCCCAAACTAGTGGTTTTTCATCAGAACCGATGCAGACTCACCCCAAAGGCTCGGCTGCGCTGGCATGGTCACGGCACAAGCCGTACATGCATTTTCATGTGTTTCTGTCAATTTCAGTGTTTTTGGGCCCAAACTAGTGGCTTTTCATCAGAATCGATGCAGACTCACCCAAAAGGCTCGGCTCCGTTGGCAGGGTCACGACGCACGCCGTACATGCATTTTCATGTGTTTCTGTCAATTTCAGTGTTATTGGGCCCAAATTAGTGGCTTTTCATCAGAACCGATGCAGACTCACCCCAAAGGCTCGGCTGCGCAGGGTCACGGCGCACGCCGTACATGCATTTTCATGTGTTTCTGTCAATTTCAGTGTTATTGGGCCCAAACTAGTGGCTTTTCATCAGAATCGATGCAGACTCACCCAAAACGCTCGGCTGCACTGGCAGAGTCCCGGCACGCACCGCACATGCATTTTTCTTGTGTTTCTTTCAATTTCAGTGTTTTCGGGCCCAAACTAGTGGCTTTTCATCAGAATCGATGCAGACTCACCCAAAACGCTCGGCTGCACTGGCAGAGTCCCGGCACGCACCGCACATGCATTTTTCTTGTGTTTCTTTCAATTTCAGTGTTTTCGGGCCCAAACTAGTGGCTTTTCATCAGAATCGATGCAGACTCACCCAAAACGCTCGGCTGCACTGGCAGAGTCCCGGCACGCACCGCACATGCATTTTTCATGTGTTTCTTTCAATTTCAGTGTTTTCGGGCCCAAACTAGTGGCTTTTCATCAGAATCGATGCAGACTCACCCAAAACGCTCGGCTGCACTGGCAGAGTCCGGGCACGCACCGCATATGCATTTTTCATGTGTTTCTTTCAATTTCAGTGTTTTCGGGCCCAAACTAGTGGCTTTTCATCAGAATCGATACAGACTCACCCAAGACGCTCGGCTGCACATGCAGAGTCCCGGCACGCACCGCACATGCATATTTCCTGTGTTTCTGTCAATTTCAGTGTTTTCGGGCCCAAACTAGTGGCTTTTCATCAGAATCGATGCAGACTCACCCAAAACGCTCGGCTGCACGGGTAGAGTCCCGGCCCGCACCGCACATGCATTTTTCATGTGTTTCTGTCAATTTCAGTGTTTTCGGGCCCAAACTAGTGGCTTTTCATCAGAATCGATGCAGACTCACCCAAAACGCTCGGCTGCACGGGCAGAGTACCGGCACGCACCGCACATACATTTTTCATGTGTTTCTGTCAATTTCAGTGTTTTCGGGCCCAAACTAGTGGCTTTTCATCAGAATCGATGCAGACTCACCCAAAACGCTCAGCTGCACCGGCAGAGTCCCGGCACGCACCGCACATGCATTTTTCATGTGTTTCTGTCAATTTCAGTGTTTCCGGGCCCAAACTAGTGGCTTTTCATCAGAACCGATGCAGACTCACCCAAAACGCTCGGCTGCACTGGCAGAGTCACGGCACGCACCGCATATGCATTTTTCATGTGTTTCTGTCAATTTCAGTGTTTTCGGGCCCAAATTAGTGGCTTTTCATCAGAATCGATGCAGATTCACCCAAAACGCTCGGCTGCGCTGGCAGAGTCACGGCGCACACCGTACATGCATTTTCATGTGTTTCTGTCAATTTCAGTGTTATTGGGCCCAAACTAGTGGCTTTTCATCAGAATCGATGCAGACTCACCCAAAACGCTCGGCTGCACCGGCAGAGTCCCGGCACGCACCGCACATGCATTTTTCATGTGTTTCTGTCAATTTCAGTGTTATTGGGCCCAAACTAGTGGTTTTTCATCAGAACCGATGCAGACTCACCCCAAAGGCTCGGCTGCGCTGGCATGGTCACGGCACAAGCCGTACATGCATTTTCATGTGTTTCTGTCAATTTCAGTGTTTTTGGGCGCAAACTAGTGGCTTTTCATCAGAACCGATGCAGACTCACCCAAAAGGCTCGGCTGCGTTGGCAGGGTCACGACGCACGCCGTACATGCATTTTCATGTGTTTCTGTCAATTTCAGTGTTATTGGGCCCAAATTAGTGGCTTTTCATCAGAACCGATGCAGACTCACCCCAAAGGCTCGGCTGCGCAGGGTCACGGCGCACGCCGTACATGCATTTTCATGTGTTTCTGTCAATTTCAGTGTTATTGGGCCCAAACTACTGGCTTTTCATCAGAATCGATGCAGACTCACCCAAAACGCTCGGCTGCACTGGCAGAGTCCCGGCACGCACCGCACATGCATTTTTCATGTGTTTCTTTCAATTTCAGTGTTTTCGGGCCCAAACTAGTGGCTTTTCATCAGAATCGATGCAGACTCACCCAAAACGCTTGGCTGCACTGGCAGAGTCCCGGCACGCACCGCACATGCATTTTTCATGTGTTTCTGTCAATTTCAGTGTTTTCGGGCCCAAACTAGTGGCTTTTCATCAGAATCGATGCAGACTCACCCAAAACGCTCGGCTGCACGGGCAGAGTCCCGGCCCGCACCGCACATGCATTTTTCATGTGTTTCTGTCAATTTCAGTGTTTTCGGGCCCAAACTAGTGGCTTTTCATCAGAATCGATGCAGACTCACCCAAAACGCTCGGCTGCACGGGCAGAGTACCGGCACGCACCGCACATGCATTTTTCATGTGTTTCTGTCAATTTCAGTGTTTTCGGGCCCAAACTAGTGGCTTTTCATCAGAATCGATGCAGACTCACCCAAAACGCTCGGCTGCACTGGCAGAGTCCCGGCACGCACCGCACATGCATTTTTCATGTGTTTCTGTCAATTTCAGTGTTTCCGGGCCCAAACTAGTGGCTTTTCATCAGAATCGATGCAGACTCACCCAAAACGCTCGGCTGCACTGGCAGAGTCACGGCACGCACCACATATGCATTTTTCATGTGTTTCTTTCAATTTCAGTGTTTTCGGGCCCAAACTAGTGGCTTTTCATCAGAATCGATGCAGACTCACCCAAAACGCTCGGCTGCACTGGCAGAGTCCCGGCACGCACCGCACATGCATTTTTCATGTGTTTCTGTCAATTTCAGTGTTTCCGGGCTCAAACTAGTGGCTTTTCATCAGAATCGATGCAGACTCACCCAAAACGCTCGGCTGCACTGGCAGAGTCCCGGCACGCACCGCACATGCATTTTTCATGTGTTTCTGTCAATTTCAGTGTTTTCGGGCCCAAATTAGTGGCTTTTCATCAGAATCGATGCAGACTCACCCAAAACGCTCGGCTGCGCTGGCAGAGTCCCGGCACGCACCGCACATGCATTTTTCATGTGTTTCTGTCAATTTCAGTGTTATTGGGCCCAAACTAGTGGTTTTTCATCAGAACCGATGCAGACTCACCCCAAAGGCTCGGCTGCGCTGGCATGGTCACGGCACAAGCCGTACATGCATTTTCATGTGTTTCTGTCAATTTCAGTGTTTTTGGGCGCAAACTAGTGGCTTTTCATCAGAACCGATGCAGACTCACCCAAAAGGCTCGGCTGCGTTGGCAGGGTCACGACGCACGCCGTACATGCATTTTCATGTGTTTCTGTCAATTTCAGTGTTATTGGGCCCAAATTAGTGGCTTTTCATCAGAATCGATGCAGACTCACCCAAAACGCTCGGCTGCACCGGCAGAGTCCCGGTACGCACCGCACATGCATTTTTCATGTGTTTCTGTCAATTTCAGTGTTTTCGGGCCCAAACTAGTGGCTTTTCATCAGAATCGATGCAGACTCACCCAAAACGCTCGGCTGCACCGGCAGAGTCCCGGCACGCACCGCACATGCATTTTTCATGTGTTTCTGTCAATTTCAGTGTTTTCGGGCCCAAATTAGTGGCTTTTCATCAGAATCGATGCAGACTCACCCAAAACGCTTGGCTGCACTGGCAGAGTCCCGGCACGCACCGCACATGCATTTTTCATGTGTTTCTGTCAATTTCAGTGTTTTCGGGCCCAAACTAGTGGCTTTTCATCAGAATCGATGCAGACTCACCCAAGACGCTCGGCTGCACATGCAGAGTCCCGGCACGCACCGCAAATGCATTTTTCCTGTGTTTCTGTCAATTTCAGTGTTTTCGGGCCCAAACTAGTGGCTTTTCATCAGAATCGATGCAGACTCACCCTAAAGGCTCGGCTGCGCTGGCAGGGTCACGGCGCACGCCGTACATGCATTTTCATGTGTTTCTGTCAATTTCAGTGTTATTGGGCCCAAACTAGTGGCTTTTCATCAGAACCGATGCAGACTCACCCAACAGGCTCGGCTGCGCTGGCAGGGTCACGGCGCACACCGTACATGCATTTTCATGTGTTTCTGTCAATTTCAGTGTTATTGGGCCCAAACTAGTGGCTTTTCATCAGAATCGATGCAGACTCACCCACAACGCTCGGCTGCACTGGCAGAGTCCCGGCACGCACCGCACATGCATTTTTCATGTGTTTCTTTCAATTTCAGTGTTTTCGGGCCCAAACTAGTGGCTTTTCATCAGAATCGATGCAGACTCACCCAAAACGCTCGGCTGCACTGGCAGAGTCCCGGCACGCACCGCACATGCATTTTTCATGTGTTTCTGTCAATTTCAGTGTTATTGGGCCCAAACTAGTGGTTTTTCATCAGAACCGATGCAGACTCACCCCAAAGGCTCGGCTGCGCTGGCATGGTCACGGCACAAGCCGTACATGCATTTTCATGTGTTTCTGTCAATTTCAGTGTTTTTGGGCGCAAACTAGTGGCTTTTCATCAGAACCGATGCAGACTCACCCAAAAGGCTCGGCTGCGTTGGCAGGGTCACGACGCACGCCGTACATGCATTTTCATGTGTTTCTGTCAATTTCAGTGTTATTGGGCCCAAATTAGTGGCTTTTCATCAGAATCGATGCAGACTCACCCAAAACGCTCGGCTGCACCGGCAGAGTCCCGGCACGCACCGCACATGCATTTTTCATGTGTTTCTGTCAATTTCAGTGTTTTCGGGCCCAAACTAGTGGCTTTTCATCAGAATCGATGCAGACTCACCCAAAACGCTCGGCTGCACCGGCAGAGTCCCGGCACGCACCGCACATGCATTTTTCATGTGTTTCTGTCAATTTCAGTGTTTTCGGGCCCAAATTAGTGGCTTTTCATCAGAATCGATGCAGACTCACCCAAAGGGCTCGGCTGCGCTGGCAGAGTCACGGCGCACACCGTACATGCATTTTCATGTGTTTCTGTCAATTTCAGTGTTTTCGGGCCCAAACTAGTGGCTTTTCATCAGAATCGATGCAGACTCACCCAAAACGCTCGGCTGCACTGGCAGAGTCCCGGCACGCACCGCACATGCATTTTCATGTGTTTCTGTCAATTTCAGTGTTATTGGGCCCAAACCAGTGGCTTTTCATCAGAACCGATGCAGACTCACCCAAAAGGCTCGGCTGCGCTGGCATGGTCACGGCACAAGCCGTACATGCATTTTCATGTGTTTCTGTCAATTTCAGTGTTTTTGGGCGCAAACTAGTGGCTTTTCATCAGAATCGATGCAGACTCACCCAAAAGGCTCGGCTGCGTTGGCAGGGTCACGACGCACGCCGTACATGCATTTTCATGTGTTTCTGTCAATTTCAGTGTTATTGGGCCCAAATTAGTGGCTTTTCATCAGAACCGATGCAGACTCACCCCAAAGGCTCGGCTGCGCAGGGTCACGGCGCACGCCGTACATGCATTTTCATGTGTTTCTTTCAATTTCAGTGTTTTCGGGCCCAAACTAGTGGCTTTTCATCAGAATCGATGCAGACTCACCCAAAACGCTTGGCTGCACTGGCAGAGTCCCGGCACGCACCGCACATGCATTTTTCCTGTGTTTCTTTCAATTTCAGTGTTTTCGGGCCCAAACTAGTGGCTTTTCATCAGAATCGATGCAGACTCACCCAAAACGCTCGGCTGCACTGGCAGAGTCCCGGCACGCACAGCACATGCATTTTTCATGTGTTTCTGTCAATTTCAATCTTTTCGGGCCCAAACTAGTGGCTTTTCATCAGAATCGATGCAGACTCACCCAAAACGCTCGGCTGCGCTGGCAGGGTCACGGCGCACGCCGTACATGCATTTTCATGTGTTTCTGTCCATTTCAGTGTTATTGGGCCCAAACTAGTGGCTTTTCATCAGAACCGATGCAGACTCACCCAAAAGGCTCGGCTGCGCTGGCAGGGTCACGGCGCACGCCGTACATGCATTTTCATGTGTTTCTGTCAATTTCAGTGTTATTGGGCCCAAACTAGTGGCTTTTCATCAGAACCGATGCAGACTCACCCTAAAGGCTCGGCTGCGCTGGCAGGGTCACGGCACGCACCGCACATGCATTTTCATGTGTTTCTGTCAATTTCAGTGTTATTGGGCCCAAACTAGTGGCTTTTCATCAGAACCGATGCAGACTCACCCAACAGGCTCGGCTGCGCTGGCAGGGTCACGGCGCACACTGTACATGCATTTTCATGTGTTTCTGTCAATTTCAGTGTTATTGGGCCCAAACTAGTGGCTTTTCATCAGAACCGATGCAGACTCACCCAAAAGGCTCGGCTGCGCTGGCATGGTCACGGCGCAAGCCGTACATGCATTTTCATGTGTTTCTGTCAATTTCAGTGTTTTTGGGCCCAAACTAGTGGCTTTTCATCAGAACCGATGCAGACTCACCCAAAAGGCTCGGCTGCGCTGACAGAGTCACGGCGCACGCCGTACATGCATTTTCATGTGTTTCTGTCAATTTCAGTGTTATTGGGCCCAAACTAGTGGCTTTTCATCAGAACCGATGCAGACTCACCCAAAAGGCTCGGCTGCGCTGGCATGGTCACGGCGCAAGCCGTACATGCATTTTCATGTGTTTCTGTCAATTTCAGTGTTTTCAGGCCCAAACTAGTGGCTTTTCATCAGAACCGATGCAGACTCACCCAAAAGGCTCGGCTGCGCTGGCATGGTCACGGCGCAAGCCGTACATGCATTTTCATGTGTTTCTGTCAATTTGAGTGTTTTCAGGCCCAAACTAGTGGCTTTTCATCAGAACCGATGCAGACTCACCCAAAAGGCTCGGCTGCGCAGGGTCACGGCGCACGCCGTACATGCATTTTCATGTGTTTCTGTCAATTTCAGTGTTATTGGGCCCAAACCAGTGGCTTTTCATCAGAACCGATGCAGACTCACCCAAAAGGCTCGGCTGCGCTGGCAGGGTCACGGCGCACGCCGTACATGCATTTTCATGTGTTTCTGTCAATTTCAGTGTTATTGGGCCCAAACTAGTGGTTTTTCATCAGAACCGATGCAGACTCACCCCAAAGGCTCGGCTGCGCTGGCATGGTCACGGCACAAGCCGTACATGCATTTTCATGTGTTTCTGTCAATTTCAGTGTTTTTGGGCCCAAACTAGTGGCTTTTCATCAGAATCGATGCAGACTCACCCAAAAGGCTCGGCTCCGTTGGCAGGGTCACGACGCACGCCGTACATGCATTTTCATGTGTTTCTGTCAATTTCAGTGTTATTGGGCCCAAATTAGTGGCTTTTCATCAGAACCGATGCAGACTCACCCCAAAGGCTCGGCTGCGCAGGGTCACGGCGCACGCCGTACATGCATTTTCATGTGTTTCTGTCAATTTCAGTGTTATTGGGCCCAAACTAGTGGCTTTTCATCAGAATCGATGCAGACTCACCCAAAACGCTCGGCTGCACTGGCAGAGTCCCGGCACGCACCGCACATGCATTTTTCTTGTGTTTCTTTCAATTTCAGTGTTTTCGGGCCCAAACTAGTGGCTTTTCATCAGAATCGATGCAGACTCACCCAAAACGCTCGGCTGCACTGGCAGAGTCCCGGCACGCACCGCACATGCATTTTTCTTGTGTTTCTTTCAATTTCAGTGTTTTCGGGCCCAAACTAGTGGCTTTTCATCAGAATCGATGCAGACTCACCCAAAACGCTCGGCTGCACTGGCAGAGTCCCGGCACGCACCGCACATGCATTTTTCATGTGTTTCTTTCAATTTCAGTGTTTTCGGGCCCAAACAAGTGGCTTTTCATCAGAATCGATGCAGACTCACCCAAAACGCTCGGCTGCACTGGCAGAGTCCGGGCACGCACCGCATATGCATTTTTCATGTGTTTCTTTCAATTTCAGTGTTTTCGGGCCCAAACTAGTGGCTTTTCATCAGAATCGATACAGACTCACCCAAGACGCTCGGCTGCACATGCAGAGTCCCGGCACGCACCGCACATGCATATTTCCTGTGTTTCTGTCAATTTCAGTGTTTTCGGGCCCAAACTAGTGGCTTTTCATCAGAATCGATGCAGACTCACCCAAAACGCTCGGCTGCACGGGTAGAGTCCCGGCCCGCACCGCACATGCATTTTTCATGTGTTTCTGTCAATTTCAGTGTTTTCGGGCCCAAACTAGTGGCTTTTCATCAGAATCGATGCAGACTCACCCAAAACGCTCGGCTGCACGGGCAGAGTACCGGCACGCACCGCACATACATTTTTCATGTGTTTCTGTCAATTTCAGTGTTTTCGGGCCCAAACTAGTGGCTTTTCATCAGAATCGATGCAGACTCACCCAAAACGCTCAGCTGCACCGGCAGAGTCCCGGCACGCACCGCACATGCATTTTTCATGTGTTTCTGTCAATTTCAGTGTTTCCGGGCCCAAACTAGTGGCTTTTCATCAGAACCGATGCAGACTCACCCAAAACGCTCGGCTGCACTGGCAGAGTCACGGCACGCACCGCATATGCATTTTTCATGTGTTTCTGTCAATTTCAGTGTTTTCGGGCCCAAATTAGTCGCTTTTCATCAGAACCGATGCAGACTCACCTAAAAGGCTAGGCTGCGCTGGCAGGGTCACGGCGCACGCCGTACATGCATTTTCATGTGTTTCTGTCAATTTCAGTGTTATTGGGCCCAAACTAGTGGCTTTTCATCAGAACCGATGCAGACTCACCCAAAAGGCTCGGCTGCGCTGGCAGGGTCACGGCGCACGCCGTACATGCATTTTCATGTGTTTCTGTCAATTTCAGTGTTATTGGGCCCAAACTAGTGGCTTTTCATCAGAACCGATGCAGACTCACCCAAAAGGCTCGGCCGCGCTGGCAGGGTCACGGCGCACACCGTACATGCATTTTCATGTGTTTCTGTCAATTTCAGTGTTATTGGGCCCAAACTATTGGCTTTTCATCAGAACCGATGCAGACTCACCCAAAAGGCTCGGCTGCGCTGGCAGGGTCACGGCGCACGCCGTACATGCATTTTCATGTGTTTCTGTCAATTTCAGTGTTATTGGGCCCAAACCAGTCGCTTTTCATCAGAACCGATGCAGACTCACCCAAAAGGCTCGGCTGCGCTGGCAGGGTCACGGCGCACGCCGTACATGCATTTTCATGTGTTTCTGTCAATTTCAGTGTTATTGGGCCCAAACTAGTGGCTTTTCATCAGAATCGATGCAGACTCACCCAAAAGGCTCGGCTGCGCTGGCAGGGTCACGGCGCACGCCGTACATGCATTTTCATGTGTTTCTGTCAATTTCAGTGTTATTGGGCCCAAACCAGTCGCTTTTCATCAGAACCGATGCAGACTCACCCCAAAGGCTCGGCTGCGCAGGGTCACGGCGCACGCCGTACATGCATTTTCATGTGTTTCTGTCCATTTCAGTGTTATTGGGCCCAAACTAGTCGCTTTTCATCAGAACCGATGCAGACTCACCCAAAAGGCTCGGCTGCGCTGGCAGGGTCACGGCGCAAGCCGTACATGCATTTTCATGTGTTTCTGTCAATTTCAGTGTTATTGGGCCCAAACTAGTGGCTTTTCATCAGAACCGATGCAGACTCACCCAAAAGGCTTGGCTGCACAGGGTCACAGCGCACGCCGTACATGTATTTTCATGTGTTTCTGTCAATTTCAGTGTTATTGGGCCCAAACTAGTGGCTTTTCATCAGAACCGATGCAGACTCACCCCAAAGGCTCGGCTGCGCTGGCAGGGTCACGGCGCACGCCGTACATGCATTTTCATGTGTTTCTGTCAATTTCAGTGTTATTGGGCCCAAACTAGTGGCTTTTCATCAGAACCGATGCAGACTCACCCTAAAGGCTCGGCTGCGCTGGCAGGGTCACGGCGCAAGCCGTACATTTATTTTCATGTGTTTCTGTCAATTTCAGTGTTATTGGGCCC